>NC_048567.1:64754183-65054183 GCF_013265735.2 Oncorhynchus mykiss
TCTCTGAGCTGTGAACAGGGCGATGTGAGCTGTGTTTTTGTGTCTTGTCTTGGAGTCTGTCTCTCTGAGCTGTGAACAGGGCGATGTGAGCTGTGTTTTTGTGTCTTGTCTTGGAGTCTGTCTCTGAGCTGTGAACAGGGCGATGTGAGCTGTGTTTTTGTACGTGTTCATTAAGCCTCCATCCGTTGAGGAATCAAAGGCGAGAGGATTAGAGACGTCTGCAGTCCGACCGAGATAGGAGAATGAGAGGAGGGGAGGAAGAGAGAAGGGGAGAGAGAGAGGAGGGGAGGAAGAGAGAAGGGGAGAGAGAGAGGAGGGGAGGAAGAGAGAAGGGGAGAGAGAGAGAGCTCTCTGTTTGCTTTAGAACAGTGGATGGAGCTAGATAAGAACTAGCTTTAAAGGCGGACAAAGTTTTAAATGTTTTTATGAGTCAGTTAAGAGTCTATTAATTCTCCTCCAGATAATGACTGTGAGGAGAGGAAATGAGAGGAGTCTGAAACTCCAGGCCATTTGAGCTGCGCTGAGTTTTGGGGGGCTGAAAACGTCTTTGATAAAACTTGACAATCAAAAGTGGGAGAAACTTCAAAGTGACTTTAAAAGCATTGAGGATAATTATGCTGGCATTATTTTTCTGCTTTTCACATATATCCTCCTCCCTGTCTCTCTCTCTCTCTCTGTCCCCAAGTTCACCTCTCTGGTTGGTTGTACTGGCGTCCTGGTTACCTAGCCTACTAATCCCGGGGACCGTCACATTTAAATAGTCTTTTCACTGTGGAGCATCTCTCAGCATTCAGCTCTCAGCATTCAGCTCTCTGCATTCAGCTCTCAGAATTCAGCTCTCAGCATTCAGCTCTCAGCATTCAGCTCTCAGCATTCAGCTCTCAGCCAGAGGCAGACGGACAGACAGAGAGGAGCTGCAGAGATAAAGAGACACAGATTACGCAAACACGCAAGCTCAAACACGCACATATGCGCATACACACACACACACACACACACACACACACACACACATTGTATCTCTCTGCCTGTTTAATTAGCCCAGAAGTTTATCAGGGTGATCAGGAGTTGAGATAGAACCAATCTTCTCCTCTTTCTCTTTCTCTCGATCCTCCCTTCCCTCTCTCTGAGCCAAGAGACTCTTTTTGATATCTCTTTCTTTCCCTGTCTTTCCCTCTGAGCTAGCTACAGCCTCTAAAAGAATGTCAGGTATTTTTGTAAACCACACATCAAAGACCCACGTTGTGGATAGCACCGTTTAATATTGTGTTTTCTTTTTTTGATGTGTCTTTACTGCTATATTCCTTTGTGTGATATGTATGGGACAGTTACATATCACTGCTACTATCAATGTACGTGACAGAACAAGTGAGAGACAAATACAGTGAGTTGTTTAAATGGTTGTGAAGGCTATAGGGTTGACCCCCAGATAGGTTCATATTCCTTCAGCTCTCCTGGTGACTCCAACTCTTTTTCTTCCCTGAACTCCTTTTTTGTTTTATTTGGTTTTATTTTCATTGACAATCATCCTTGGAAGTGAAATCCAGGACGGGCCTTGAAAAGAGCTCAGTAAAGATTCTGACATTCCCCATATCTCTCTCTCTCTCTCTCTCTCTTTCTCTCCCATCTCACTCTCCATCCCTGGCCCCCCTCTCTCTCCTTCTGCCAACATTCCTCTTCGGGATAATCAATATCATAGTTTTTCTTTTTTGTTATAGTTTGGCCAGAAAGGAGCTGGAAACGGAACATGTGGAGAAAGAAAGGAACAAAATGAAAACCTAGCCCAGATGATAGTGTGTGTGTGTGTGTGTGTGTGTGTGTGTGTGTGTGTGTGTGTGTGTGTGTGTGTGTGTGTGTGTGTGTGTGTGTGTGTGTGTGTGTGTGTGTGTGTGTGTGTGTGTGTGTGTGTGTGTGTGTGTGTGCGTGTGTGCGTGTGTGTGTGTGTGCATGAGGTAGTGCTATGCCAGAGCATTCCTCCTCATCAATACCATGCTGGCCGTAAACTGAGATGTCCTCTCCTGTCAGACAGCTGCAGACTGAACTAATCTGTCATTGGCCTAATTAGAAATGATTGAGTTATAAGTGTGGAACAGCCATTCCACACACTGGCCAGAAGCAGTTAGTGACAGTTTCCACAACAAATGACCATTGAGTGAATACATTTTCTGGGACTCCGATGAATAGGAGACTTGGAACCCCCTCAAAGTATAATAGCACCACAGTATTGATTTGGTATAAATACAGTAATAACAGAAGTATTGTTGCAGCATTCCAGCTCAGTCTTAAATGTCTGAATGGTGGAGGCAGGCACGAGTTGTACCATCACATTAATGCCCTCATCACAAACCTTGAACTGTTTCTGGCCAAATAACAGCATCTGTGTAGCGTTGCTTGTCAGGGGTGATTTGTTCTTATGGTGGACTAGATTAAGAATGACTAATGGGAAGTAGAATTAAACTGAAATGCCCTCTTGTCATCCTTCCTTCTTCTCATTTAGCAGACACTCTTATCCAGAACTATTTACAGGAGCAATTAGGGTTAAGTGCCTTGATCAATGGGACATCAACGATTTCTTTCACTTAGTTGGCTCGGTATTCAAACCAGTGACCTTTCGGTTACTGGCCCAACGCTCATCCTCCTCCTCGTTCCCCTTCTCCTCATTCTCCTTCTCTTTCTTCTTCTTCTCCTCCTCCTCGTTCCCCTTCTCCTCATTCTCCTTCTCTTTCTTCTTCTTCTCCTCCTCCTCCTCCTCCTCCTCCTACTCGTTCTCCATCTTCACCTCTATCTCCTCTTCCTCCTTCTCCTCCTCCTCCAGCACCCCTAACACTTTCAACAGGAAACATTACAGCAGTGAACTCCGAGAGGGAGAAGTGAGCCAATGTGCACACGCTAGCCCCACCAGCCGGGCAGCACCAACAGCCGAGCAACGCCAACAGCCGAGCAGCACCAGCAGCCGGGCAGCAACAGAGACACGCACAGAGAGAGGAGGGAGAGCACTTTTTTATTCATTTTTCATTTTTAACTGGGGAGCGGGGGGTGGTAGATCAGCTTTAATGCTGCAGATTGTGGGTTTTATAAATGTAATTGTTTGCATCATTTCTAATGCCCCTTATTTTCTTTTTCCTTTTCTTTTCTTTACACATTTTTTTGCTCTATCATACCATCCCTACCCTGATTGGAGTAAACTAACTCGGCAATACTTCTACTGCTACTTGTAGTTATTCTCGCTCACATGTACGGTACATGTAGTTAATTAATTATAAATATATTCCAAATTTCCTTTTTCTGTGAGTGCAGCAGCCAATCTACTGTTCATTCTGATTTTAACTCCAAACCTCTGATGTCCACAGATTAAACCGTTTTTCCCAGTATAATACCATTTTGCTATTTTCTTTTGCAATACATCCCTCCATTTTACTGTGATATCGTACGAGGGTCCTGAACCTCCCTATTTCTAACACGTCTACCGATATATACAGTGGGGCAAAAAAGTATTTAGTCAGCCACCATTTTGTGCAAGTTCTCCCACTTAAAAAGATGAGAGCGGCCTGTAATTTTCATCATAGGTACACTTCAACTATGACAGACAAAACAAATTAATTTATTTGCAAATTATGGTGGAAAATAAGTATTTGGTCACCTACAAACAAGCAAGATTTCTGGCTCTCACAGACCTGTAACTTCTTCTTTAAGAGGCTCCTCTGTCCTCCATTCGTTATCTGTATTAATGGCACCTGTTTGAACTTGTTATCAGTATAAAAGACACCTGTCCACAACCTCAAACAGTCACACTCCAAACTCCACTATGGCCAAGACCAAAGAGCTGTCAAAGGACACCAGAAACAAAATTGTAGACCTGCAGGCTGGGAAGACTGAATCTGCAATAGGTACGCGGGAGCAATTATTAGAAAATGGAAGACATACAAGACCACTGATAATCTCCCTCGATCTGGGGCTCCACGCAAGATCTCACCCTGTGGGGTCAAAATGATCACAAGAACGGTGAGCAAAAATCCCAGAACCACATGGGGGGACCTAGTGAATGACCTGCAGAGAGCTGGGACCAAAGTAACAAAGCCTACCATCAGTAACACACTACGCCGCCGGGGACTCAAATCCTGCAGTGACAGACTTGACCCCCTGCTTAAGCCAGTACATGTCCAGGCCCGTCTGAAGTTTGCTAGAGAGCATTTGGATGATCCAGAAGAAGATTGGGAGAATGTCATATGGTCAGATGAAACCAAAATATAACTTTTTGGTAAAAGCTCAACTCGTCGTGTTTGGAGGACAAAGAATGCTGAGTTGCATCCAAAGAACACCATACCAACTGTGAAGCATGGGGGTGGAAACATCATGCTTTGCGGCTGTTTTTCTGCAAAGGGACCAGGACGACTGATCCGTGTAAAGGAAAGAATGAATGGGGCCATGTATCGTGAGATTTTGAGTGAAAACCTCCTTCCATCAGCAAGGGCATTGAAGATGAAACGTGGCTGGGTCTTTCAGCATGACAATGATCTCAAACACACCGCCCGGGCAACGAAGGAGTGGCTTCGTAAGAAGCATTTCAAGGTCCTGGAGTGGCCTAGCCAGTCTCCAGATCTCAACCCCATAGAAAATCTTTGGAGGGAGTTGAAAGTCCGTGTTGCCCAGCAACAGCCCCAAAATATCACTGCTCTAGAGGAGATCTGCATGGAGGAATGGGCCAAAATACCAGCAACAGTGTGTGAAAACCTTGTGAAGACTTACAGAAAACGTTTGACCTCTGGCATTGCCAACAAAGGGTATATAACAAAGTATTGAGATAAACTTTTGTTATTGACCAAATACATATTTTCCACCATAATTTGCAAATAAATCCATTAAAAATCCTACAATGTGATTTTCTGGATTATTTTTTATAGTTGAAGTGTACCTATGATGAAAATTACAGGCCTCTCTCATCTTTTTAAGTGGGAGAACTTGCACAGTTGGTGGCTGACTAAATACTTTTTTGCCCCACTGTAAATACTTTACCCACCAGTGTAACAATGTTACCCATAGACTGATCTTAGTTTTTCAGATCCCGCTAAAAATGCAGTTTGCAGGTCCATCTGAACTGTGATTTTATGACATAACCTTTCCTGGACCTGACTCCAAAAGCGAGCCACCGATGGAAAGTACCAGAAACTATGTTATTTTGATTCTGTTTCCTCATGGCAGTCTGTACAAGGCTGACTGTTCAATGGCCCTTTTAATTGAGCATTATATTTGTAGCAAGTATTTTATATAATATGTTACATTGAAATTAACGGATTCATGTGTCAATTGTTGTTTTATATGTCAGTTCATAGACCCGATTATGTCAGTTCATAGACCCAGTTCATAGACCCGATGCCAAGGTATGGGACATCAAAGACCTGTTCCCAACTAAACTTTCATTTTATACGACATTGCAATCTAACTTTTAGACTTGACGTGAAACTGATACGATTTATACAAATTGTTTTAAGCCATTTGTGATTTTTAATGGGTGGCAGACAGACATACTCTTTCATTTATTTTTTAAGTAGTTGTCTCTTCTAATTTTGTGGGATAGCCGCAATGAGTTGGTTATAATTTTGCATTGAGCATACACCTCCATACACTGTTGTTAGTTGCTTGTGTGATACAATTTTACCATCCTTATTTACAATTTCCTTCAAAAATACAATACACTTCTTGTACATTTTTTTCCAAGAAAATCGTTTTTTTCCTTATCAGCACATTGGACTTTGGTCATATTATTTTCTGTAATATTACAGCTACCGTAATTTGAAAGTCTGTATGACTTTAAATCAGGTTTAAATCTGCAAAAAGGCATAGAGCCCACTCTTACACTGCATTTGGAAGGTATTCAGACTCTTTGACTTTTTCCACATTTAGTTATGTTACAGCCTTATTCTAAAATTTATTAAATAAAACATTTCCCTCATTATAATCTACACACAATACCCCATAATGACAAAGTGAAAACAGGTTTTTATAAGTTTAGCAAATTACATAAAAAAAACTGAAATACTTTATTTACATAAGTATTCCGACCCTTTGCTATGAAACTCGAATTGAGCTCAGGTGTATCCTGTTTCCATTGATCATCCTTGAGATGTTTCTACAACTTGATTGGAGTCCACCTGTGCTAACTTCAATTGATTGGACATGATTTGAAAAGGCAAACACATGTCTAAGGTCCCGAGGTTGACAGTGCATGACAGAGCAAAAACTAAGACAGGATTGTGACAGGATTGTGACGAGACAGGATTGTGTCAAGGTACAGATCTGGGGAAGGGTACCAAAAAATGTCTGCAGCATTGAAGGTCCCCAAGAGCACAGTGGTCTCCATCATTCTTAAATGGAAGATGTTTGTAACCACCAAGACTCTTCCTAGAGCTGGCCGCCAAACCAAACTGAGCAATCGGGGGAGAAGGGCCTTGGTCAGGGAGGTGACCAAGAACCTGATGTTCAATCTGACAGAGCTCCAGAGCTCCTCTGTGGAGATGGGATAACCTTCCAGAAGGACAACCATTTCTGCAGCACTCCACCAATCAGGCCTTTATGGTAGAGTGGCCAGCTGGAAGCCTCTCCTCAATAAAAGGCACATGACAGCCTGCTTGGAGTTTGCCAAAGGTCATCTAAAGGCTCTCAAACCATGAGAATCAAGATTCTCTGGTCTGATGAAACCTACACTGAACTCTTTGTCCTGAACGCCAAGCGTCACGTCTGGAGGAAACCAGGCACCATTCCTACGGTGAAGCATGGTGGTGGCAGCATCATGCTGTGGGGATATTTTTCAGTGGCAGGGACTGGGAGACTAGTCAGGATTGAGGGAAAGATGAATGGAGCAAAGTACTGAGAGATCCTTGATGAAAACCTCCAGAGCACTCAGGACCTCAGACTGAGGTGACAGGACAACGACCCTAGCACACAGCCAAGACAACACAGGAGTGGCTTCGGGACAAGTCTCTGAATGTCCATGAGTGGCCAGGTCCCACATGTCCCACAAAGCCCGGATTTGAACCCGACGAACATCTCTGGAGAGACGTGAAAATAGCGTTGCAACGATGCTCTCCGCCCTACCTGACAGAGGTTGAGAGGATCTGCAGAGAAGAATGGGAGAAACTCCCCAAATACAGGTGTGCCAATCTCGTAGCGTCATACCCAAGATGACTCAAGGCTGTAAACGCTGCCAAAATTGCTTCAACAAAATACTGAGTAAAGGGTCTGAATATTTATGTAAATGTGTTATTTCATTTTTTTTTATAAATCAGCAAAAGTGTTTTTAAAAAATGTTTAAAATCAATTTAATACATTTTAGAATAAGGCCATCACGTAACAACATTTGGAAAAAGTCAAAGGGGTCTGAATACTTTTCGAATGCACTGTAAACATAGGATGGGACCCTCTTGTAGTTTGCTAGAAAACCAGTTTGGATTTAAATCCAATTTTGGAATAATAGATTATTTAAGTGAGAGGTTTAATGCCTTAAGATTTCATCGTTTTTACCTTCCAAATTCATGTTTGTTATATAAATATGCTGATTTAACTTTATCTTGTTTGCCATTCCAAATAAAGTGAAATATTATTTTCTCTAGTGATTTTAAAAAGGATTCTCCTGGAGTTGGTAGAGCCGTGAATAAATATTTTAACTGCGGTATAACTAGAGAATTAATCAGGGTAATCTTCCCATAAATGGATAGGTGTTTCCCTCTCCACGGTTTCAAGATTCTATCTATTTTGCTAAGTTGTCTGTCAAAGTTAATAGTTGCAAGATCGCTTAACTTCTCTGGGATATGTACACCAAGCACATCGACCTCACCATCCACCCATTTCATCCGAAGACTACATGGCAATTTAAAGTTTGTATCTTTTATAAACCCAATCCGTAATATAGTACACGTATCACAGTTGGTTTTAGTCCAGAGAAACTGGAGAAATTATTCAAGTCCTCAATGAGGCCCTTCAAGTTTGAAGATTAAGAACTCAAGAGAAAATGTGAATAATCTGCGTTCATTGATATTATTGTCTCTAATCCATATATGTTTTGCCCCTTAAAGTTATCATTCGATTTTTAAAGCTAACGGTTCAATGGCCATAATTAATAGGTATGGTGACCAGAAGGCAGCCTCTTGACAATTTAAAGTTCTCAGTGAAGGAACTGTTATTTGTTATTTTACATAAAGGATTGTTGTACGTGACTTTTACTCACCTTATGAGAGATTCTCCAAAGTAAAAAAAGAAATCCAGGCACCTATAAATAGATTCTAGACATACTTTATCATAGGATTTCTCAAACTCTGGTGTCCCTGCATTCTCATAGTTTTCCATTATTTCTAGTAATTGTCTAATGTCTCCAATATGTCTTCCTTTTAAGAATCCCGTCTGATTGTGATAAATCATGTCAGGTAGGACATTGTTTACATTTTGCATCGCAACATTGAAGGGTGAGGGGCATCCTATTCTTTTAGACTGGGTATTTTTATTGCCCCCTTGGCGCCTGCTTCAATAGCAGAGATATCAATCCCTCTTTTTGGGTTTCCGACAGTTTGCCATTTTTATATGAGTAATTAAAACATGATAGTAATGGATCTTTCAGTAGTTCAGAAAACGTTTGATGTATCTCTATTGGAATGCCATCGAGACCAGGGCTTCCCCGTCTGAAAGGAATCAAGATGAATTAGATGAATGGGATTATTTAGATGAATAAATACCTCAAACTCCTCTTGTTTTGTGTCTAGATTATTCAGTGCTACTGCATTGCATTTATCTACACTATTGATGTGTAATTTTAGATGTTCTACTTCGGTCGAAAGTCTTTTCTCTGTCGACCGTTTTAGTTTTTGGGATGAAAATGGAATTGAATGGCCTCTAAATGCACATTTAAAGCGGGTCTACTGAACCTGTATTGTGCAAGAAAAGTCTGTTATGAATTATTTGATAAGAAAGTCAATTGTAAAGGGACATTTTAATTGTATGTGTCCACACAACTGAGCAGGGTTGGGGAGTAACATATTACATGTAATCCGTTACGTTACCAGCAAAAATATTGTAATCAGATTACAGATACTTTTGAAAAACTAGATGATTACTTTTAACCCTTGTGAAGTCTTAACATTCTGCATTCTCCTTTGTCCTAAGGATCAGAAATTACCCACCTTCACTAAACCCCTTAAATAAAGCAGCTCAATTGAATTTTAAACCCCAAATCTATTTTGCATGAAGAAACAACCTGTGATTCATCACAAACTTTGTGAATATCTGGGTTTTCCCTCTTCACGATGCAGAAAGACTTAATCAGTAGACACCACTCATTTTTATTACAACACACGTCATAATTGTTTTCCTTACTAAAGTAGAGGTTTATTATTATTATTATTATTATTATTGCTAATGGTACTGCATAGGTGAAAACATATATATTTTAGCAAGAGATAGCACTTGTATAGCCTAAGAAAGTAGCAGAAATGTGCAGAAAGTAGGTTTTAATGCATTTTATTGAAGGGAAACAATAACAGTTTTGAACTTTTTTGGCAACATAGTGATATATTCTTACATACTGTACAATACTGAGGAATTCAACCACAAAATACTAGTCTCTTCTCCCATTTTTTTGAACAATTGCCCCCACCCACAAGGTGTATAAACAACAACAATAAATAAGAATAAAATAAGATAATAGACACAAAACAAAAACGTGAAGAACATAAATCAATCAACTCTAATTAGCACATGTAAGACAGTATGCAAGTGTGTGCGCATGGACTTTGCAGATGTATTTCTCACATGTGCAGCACATAGTATTGGTTTTACAGTACTTCTTTGTGGGACAGAATTGGCATCTCCTCCTCTTGCCTGCCCCAGCTGCAGCCTCAGGTGGATCAGGATAAGATTCAGCCCCCTGAACAGCTTTCACAAGCGCTGCAGAGGCTGCTGTGCTGGGCAGGCACTCCCTTCTTTGAATGTGTGGGGTTACACGTGCTTTTCCCAGCTGCTCCAGGAACACCATTCTCTTGTTCTTCTTATCAGACATTCAGGTACTGTTGATCTTGTTCCATATCACGAAGGCATTGTATGAGGACGCATCAATGTTAAGGAAGAAAACCAGGGGTCAGCGGGCAGTCATCCTCCTGTATCAGTAAGTTCCAATCACCTTGTCCAGGTTGTCCACGCCTCCTTTGTTGTGGTTATAGCCCAGGATGATGGCTGACTTCCTGTCCTCATGATCACTGATCTCAGCCATTTTGTGCAGTGTGCTCAGGAGGACCACATTCTTGATCTTCTTTGGAAGGTAATAAACTAGAGTGGTGGTGGGGTTGAAGGCAAACTTCGATGAGAAGGCCTCTCTTCCCCTTGTTGCGAGGAGTGCAGGGGGAGTTCAGGCTTGTTCTTTCTAACTGTGCCAACCATGGTGATCTTCCTCTTCAGGAGCTGCTGGCTGAGTTCATAAGAGGTGAAGAAATTGTCACGTGACATTGTGCTCACTCAGTCCATGTGTCAAATCAAGCACAACTCGCATCCCCTGGTTCTTCTCCAGGCCGCCACTGGTCAGCTTCTCTGTGATGTGAGCCATTACCAGCCTTTCAAAGCACTTCATGGCTACGAACGTGAGTTATACGGGTCTGTAGTCATTTAGGCAGGTTGCCTTTGTGTTCTTGGGCACAGGGACTATGGTTGTCTGCTTGAAACATGTTGGTATTACAGACTCAATCAGGGACATGTTGAAAATGTCGGTGAAGACACCTGCCAGTTGGTCAGAACATGCCCAGAGCACATGCCCAGAGCACACGTCCTGATAATCCATCTGTCCCCGCAGCCTTGTGTATGTTGACCTGTTTAAAGGTCTTACTCACGTCGGCTACGTAGAGCGTGATCACACAGTCGTCCGGAATAGCTGATGCTCTCATGCATGCCTCAGTGTTGCTTGCCTCGAAGCGAGCATAGAAGTGATTTAGTTCGTCTGGTAGGCTCGTGTCACTGGGCAGCTCGCGGCTGTGCATCCCTTTGTAATCTGTAATAGTTTGCAAGCCCTGCCACATAAGACGAGCGTCGGAGCCGGTGTAGAACGATTCAATCTTAGGCCTGTATAGACGCTTTGCCTGTTTGATGGTTCGTCACAGGGCATAGCGGGATTTCTTGTAAGCTTCCGAGTTAGAGTCCCGCACCTTGAAAGCGGCAGCTCTACCCTTCAGCTCAGTGCGAATGTTGCCTGTAGTCCATGGCTTCTGGTTGGGGTATGTACAGTATATCATAAAAGTGAGTACACCCCTCACATTTTTGTAAATATTTGAGTATATCTTTTCATGTGACAACACTGAAGAAATGACACTTTGCTACAATGTAAAGTAGTGAGTGTACCGCTTGTATAACAGTGTACATTTGCTGTCCCCTCAAAATAACTCAACACACAGTCATTAATGTCTAAACCGCTGGCAACAAAAGTGAGTACACCCCTAAGTGAAAATGTCAAAATTGGGCCCAAATGTCAATATTTTGTGTGGCCACCATCATTTTCCAGCACTGCCTTAACCCTCTTGGGCATGGAGTTCACCAGAGCTTCACAGGTTGCCACTGGAGTCCTCTTCCACTCCTCCATGACTACATCACGGAGCTGGTGGATGTTAGAGACCTTGCACTCCTCCACCTTCCGTTTGAGGATGCCCCATGCTTGACTGTAGGCAAGACACACTTGTCTTTGTACTTCTCACCTGGTTGCCGCCACACACGCTTGACACCATCTGAACCAAATAAGTTTATATTGGTCTCATCAGACCACAGGACATGGTTCCAGTAATCCATGTCCTTAGTCTGCTTGTCTTCAGCAAACTGTTTGCGAGCTTTCTTGTGCATCATCTTTAGAAGAGGCTTCCTTTTGGGACGACAGCCATGCAGACCAATTTGATGCAGTGTACGGCATATGGTCTGAGCACTGAGAGGCTGACCCCCCCACCCCTTCAACCTCTGCAGCAATGCTGGCAGCACTCATACGTCTATTTCCCAAAGACAACCTCTGGATATGATGCTGAGCCTTTGGTCGGCCATGGCCAGGCCTGTTCTGAGTGGAACCTGTCCAGTTAGACCGCTGTATGGTCTTGGCCACCGTGCTGCAGCTCAGTTTCAGGGTCTTGGCAATCTTCTTATAGCCCAGGCCATCTCTATGTGGAGCAACAATTATTTTTTTCAGATCCTCAGAGAGTTCTTTGCCATGAGGAGCCATGTTGAACTTCCAGTGACCAGTCAGTATGAGGGAGTGTGAGAGCAATGACACCAAATTTAACACACCTGCTCCCCATTCACACATGAGACCTAACACTAACGAGTGACACCGGGGAGGGAAAACGGCTAATTGGGCCCAATTTGGACATTTTCACTTAGGGGTGTACTCACTTTTGTTGCCAGCGGTTTAGACATTAATGGCTGTGTGTTGAGTTATTTTGAGGGGACAGCAAATGTACACTGTTATACAAGCGGTACACTCACTACTTTACATTGTAGCAAAGTGTCATTTCTTCAGTGTTGTCACATGAAAAGATATACTAAAATATTTACAAAAATGTGAGGAGTGTACTCACTTTTGTGATATACTGTACGTACAGTCCCTGTGGGGACGACGTCCTCGATGCACTTATTGATAAAGCCAGTGACTGATGTGGTGTATTCCTCAATGTCATCGGAAGAATCTCGAAACATGTTCCAGTCTGTAATAGCAAAACAGTCCTGTCGTTTAGCATCTGCTTCATCTGACGACTTTTTTATAGACTGAGTCACTGGTCCTTCCTGCTTTAATTTTTGCTTGTAAGCAGGAATCAGGAGGATAGAGTTGAGGTCGGATTTACCCAATGGAGGGCGAGGGAGAGCTTTGTACACGTCTCTGTGTGTGGAGTACAGGTGATCTAGATTTTTTCCCCCTCTGGTTGCACATTTAACATGTCGATAGAGATTTGGTAGAACTGATTTAAGTTTCCCTGCATTAAAGTCTCCGGCCACTAGGAGCGCCGCCTCTGGGTGAGTGGTTTCCTGTTTGCTTATTTCCTTATACAGCTGACTGAGTGCGGTCTTAGTGCCAACAACTATTTGTGGTGGTAAATAAACATAACGTATAACTGATAACTCTCTAGGCAAGTAGTGTGGCCTGCAATTTATCACAGTATACTCAATATACTTCAGGTGAGCAAAATCTAGAGACTTCCTTAGATTTCTTTCACCAGCTGGTGTTTACAAATATGCACAGACCGCCCCCCCCCCCCTCGTCTTACTGGAGTGTGCTGTTCTATCCTGCCGGTGTAGCGTGTATCACGCTAGCTGAACATCCATGACGTCATTCAGCCACAATTACGTGAAACATTGGATATTACAGTTTTTGATGTAACGTTGGTAGGATATTTGTGATCGTACCTCGTCTAATTTATTGTCCAATGATTGCACGTTGGCGAGTAGTAAGACGGTAACGGCAGCTTTCCTACTCGCCTTCTGCGGGTCCTGACGAGGCATCCGGCTCTTTGTCCTCTGTACATTCGTCGCTTCCTCTTGCGATTAACTGGGATGTCAGTCCTGTGGGGTGTTTTGAGAATATCATGTGAGTCTTGCTTGTTGTTGAAAAAGTCTTTGTCTAATCCGAGGTAGTGATCTCTGTTCTGATATCTAGAAGCTCTTGGTCTAATCCGAGGTGAGTGATCTCTGTCCTGATATCTAGAAGCTCTTTGTATAATCCGAGGTGAGTGATCTCTGTCCTGATATCTAGAAGCTCTTTGTCTAATCCGAGGTGAGTGATCTCTGTCCTGATATCCAGAACCTCTTAGTCTAATCCGAGGTGAGTGATCTCTGTCCTGATATCCAGAAGCTCTTTGTCTAATCCGAGGTGAGTGATGAGTCACAGTCAAGTGGTTTCATTTATGTCCTTTGGCTATTTATGTTTATCCTTGTTGGAAAATTTTTGATATTGAGTAAAGCTCAGATTCTTACTCATACCTGTGTCCTGCGCCTGACTCTGCCTTATCCATTCACCTAGAACGCTGACATACAGTATATACACTACCGTTTTTAAAGAAAAGCAAATTTTTGTCCATTAACCATGTACTGTAAATAATGCTATTATTTTCCCATTGTCAGCCAAACCATTGGAATTATAGCTAGTTATATTCAATATTCACCAATTACCATGATGACTTCTATTTGAGACCGTTACCACTACCTTAGCCACTATTTTGAGATACCAGTAGTACCAGATGCCTGTCCGTTATCCACGTAGCTGTACCACAATAGATGCCTCTCTTTTATCCACGTAGCTGTACCATGATAGATGTATGTCTGTTATCCATGTAGCTGTACCATGATATATGTCTGTCTGTTATCCACGTAGCTGTACCATGATAGATGTCTGTCTGTTATCCACGTAGCTGTACCATGATAGATGTCTGTCTGTTATCCACGTAGCTGTACCATGATAGATGTATGTCTGCTATCCACGTAGCTGTACCATGATAGATGTCTGTCTGTTATCCACGTAGCTGTACCATGATAGATGTCTGTCTGTTATCCACGTAGCTGTACCATGATAGATGTCTGTCTGTTATCCACGTAGCTGTACCATGATAGATGTCTGTCTGTTATCCACGTAGCTGTACCATGATAGATGCCCTCCTAAACATACTGTAGCTCCAACTAGCTCCACTACACACACACACACCTTTTATGTCCTCTATCTATCTCTCTGCTGTATCTATCTATATACAGTGGCAAGAAAAAGTATGTGAAACCTTTGGATATACCTGGATTTCTGCATAAATTGGTCATGAAATTTGATCTGATCTTCTGGCCACAACAATAGCAAAAGCAAAAGCAAAAGCAGTCTGCTAAACTAATAACACACAAACAATTAAACGTTTTCATGTCTTTATTGAACAGACCGTGTACACATCCACAGTGCAGAGTGGAAAAAGTATGCGAACCCTTGGATTTAATTACTGGTTGACCCTCCTTTGGCAGCAATAACCTCAACCAAACATTTTCTGTAGTTGCAGATCAGACCTGCACAATGGTCAGAAGGAATTTTGGACCATTCCACTTTACAAAACTGTTTCAGTTCAGCAATTTTCTTGGGATGTCTGGTGTAAACTGCTTTCTTGAGGTCATGCCACAGTATCACAATCATGTCGGGGTCAGGACTCTGACTGGGCCACTCCAGAAGGCAAATTTATTCTGCTGAAGCCATTCTGTTGTTGATTTACTTCTGTGTTTTGGGTCGTTGTCGTGTTTCAGCACCCAAATTCTGTTGAGCTTCAATTGGCGGACAGATAGCCTAACATTCTCCCGCAAAATGTCTTGATAAACTTGGGAATTCATTATTCCGTTTACGATAGCAAGCTGTCCAGGCCCTGAGGCAACAAAGCAGCCCCAAACCATGATGCCACCACACTTTACAGTTGGGATGAGGTTTTGATGTTGGTGTGCTGTGCCTTTTTTCTCCACACATAGTGTTGTGTGTTCCTTCCAAACAACTCAACTGTTGTTTAATCTGTCCACAGAATATTTTGCCAGTAGCGCTGTGGAACATCCAGGTGCTCTTTTACAATCTTCAGACGTGCAGCAATGTTTTTTTTGGACAGCAGTGTCCTCCCATGAACGTTATTATTGTTTAGTGTTTTACGTATCGTAGACTCATCAACAGAGATGTTAGCATGTTCCAGAGATTTCTTTAAGTCTTTAGCTGACACTCTAGGTTTTTTCTTAAAATCTTATTGAGCATTCTCAAAAAGTATTATTCACCTCAAACCTGAAATCCACCACAGAAGCTAGCCAGAAGCTAGCCAGAAGCTTCACTGGCTAACGTTAGTATTCAGCTAACCACTGTTGGCGCTCATCAGCTATCCTTTAGCTAGAAAAGCCAGTTTTGTACAAAGCAATTCAGACCAGAGCATACGGATTTCTACCACAAGCTCTGGACATTTACACCTGGATCATTTACACCTGGATCTTGCAGCTAGCTAGCTGCTATCCGAGTGACTAATTGGCTTACGTTGGTCCCGGAGCAAACATCAATTATTCCGGAGCTAGCCAGCTGAAGAGTTCCATCAGCCACTCCTGGGCTACAATCACGTATCCGGACCCATTTTACTGAACACGCGGAGCCCCACCGGGCCTTCACGACTGGACTACCGACGTTATCTGCCCGAGGGAGTTATCCAACTGGCCCCTCCGTCGCAACGTTACCTGAACGCCCATCTGCGGCTCACTAATCATTAGCTGTCTTATAGGCTGCTATCTGAATAGGTCCATCGGACAATTTTCTTGGATCACTATAGCTATATCTGTTTTGCCAATGGGATTGGTCCCCTCTACCACACGGAACCCCACTAATCCACTATCGCCGTGACCCAAACCAACCTCACTACTCACTGGACCCTTATGATCACTCGGCTAAGCATGCCTCTCCTTAATGTCAATATGCCGTTGCCGCCTGCTATAGACCACCCTCTGCCCCCAGCTGTGCTCTGGACAACGTATTATCAATGAACCTACCAGGTACCACCCCAAAGCCGTAAACACGGGCACCCTCATAGATATCATCCTAACCAACTTGCACTCTAAATACACCTCTGCTGTTTTCAACCAAGATCTCAGCGATCACTGCCTCATTGCCTGCATACTTAATGGGTCAGCGGTCAAACGACCTCCACTCATCACTGTCAAACGCTCCCTGAAACACTTCAGCGAGCAAGCCTTTCTAATCAATCTGGCCCGGGTATCCTAGAAGGATATTGACCTCATCCCATCAGTAGAGGATGCCTGATTTTCTTTTTTATGCCTTCCTCACCATCTTAAATAAGCATGCCCCATTCAAGAAATGTAGAACCAGGAACAGATATAGCCCTTGGTTCTCTCCAGACCTGACTGTCCTTAACCAACACAATAAATCATATGGCGTTCTGCATTAGCATCGAACAGCAGATATGCAACTTTTCAGGGAAGTTAGAAACCAATATACACAGGCAGTTATAAAAGCCAAAGCTAGCTTTTTCAAGCAGAAATTTGCTTCCTGCAACACAAACTCAAAAAACTTCTGGGACACTGTAAAGTCCATGGAGAATAAGAACACCTCCTCCCAGCTGCCCACTGCACTGAGGATAGGAAACTCTGTCACCACCGATAAATCCACAATAATTGAGAATTTCAATAAGCATTTTTCTACGGCTGGCTATGCTTTCCACCTGGCCACCCCTACCCCAGTTAATAGCACTGCACCCCCCACAGCAACTCTCCCAAGCCTTCCCAATTTCTCCTTCTCCCAAATCCAATCAGCTGATGTTCTGAAAGAGCTGCAAAATCTGGACCCATACAAATAAGCCGGGCTAGACAATCTGGACCCTTTCTTTCTAAAACTATCTGCAAATTTTTTTGCAACCCCTATTACTAGCCTGTTCAACCTCTCTCTCAACATCTCTTTTGAGATTCCCAAAGATTGGAAATCAGTTGCGGTCATCCCCCTCTTCAAAGGGGGGGACACTCTAGAACCAAACTGCTACAGACCTAAATCTATCCTACCCTGCCTTTCTAAGGTCTTCGAAAGCCAAGTCAACAAACAGATTGCCGACCATTTCGAATCCCACCGCTTCTTCTCCACTATGCAATCTGGTTTCAGAGCTGGTCATGGGTGCACCTCAGCCACGCTCAAGGTCCTAAACGATATCTTAACCGCCATCGATAAGAAACAATACTGTGCAGCCGTATTCATTGACCTGACCAAGGTTTTCGACTCTGTCAATCACCACATCCTCATCGGCAGACTCGATAGCCTTGGTTTCTAAAATGATTGCCTCCCCTGGTTCACCAACTACTTCTCTGATAGAGTTCAGTGTGTCAAATCGGAGGGCCTGTTGTCCAGGCCTCTGGCAGTCTCTATGGGGGTTCCACAGGGTTCAATTATTGGGCCGACTCTCTTCTCTGTATACATCAATGATGTCGCTCTTGCTGCTGGTGAGTCTCTGATCCACCTCTACGCAGATGACACCATTCTGTATACTTCTGGCCCTTCTTTGGACACTGTGTTAACAACCCTCCAGACAAGCTTCAATGTCATACAACTTTCCTTCCGTGGCCTCCAACTGCTCTTAAATACAAGTAAAACTAAATGCATGCTCTTCAACCGATCGCTGCATGCACCTGCCCGCCCATCCAGCATCACTACTCTGGACGGTTCTGACTTAGAATATGTGGACAACTACAAATACCTAGGTGTCTGGTTAGACTGTAAACTCTCCTTCCAGACTCACATCAAACATCTCCAATCCAAAGTTAAATCTAGAATTGGCTTCCTATTTCGCAACAAAGCATCCTTCACTCATGCTGCCAAACATACCCTCGTAAAACTGACCATCCTACCGATCCTCGACTTTGGCGATGTCATTTACAAAATATCCTCCAATACCCTACTCAATAAATTGGATGCAGTCTATCACAGTGCCATCCGTTTTGTCACCAAAGCCCCATATACTACCCACCACTGCGACCTGTACGCTCTCGTTGGCTGGCCCTCGCTTCATACTCATCACCAAACCCACTGGCTCCAGGTCATCTACAAGACCCTGCTAGGTAAAGTCCCCCCTTATCTCAGCTCGCTGGTCACCATAGAAGCACCCACCTGTAGCACGCGCTCCAGCAGGTATATCTCTCTGGTCACCCCCAAAACCAATTCCTCCTTTGGCCGCCTCTCCTTCCAGTTCTCTGCTGCCAATGACTGGAACGAACGACAAAAATCTCTGAAACTGGAAACACTTATCTCCCTCACTAGCTTTAAGCACCAGCTGTCAGAGCAGCTCATAGATTATTGCACCTGTACATAGCCCATCTATAATTTAGCCCAAACAACTACCTCAACCCCTACTGTTATTATTTATTTATTTTGCTCCTTTGAACCCCATTATTTATATTTCTACTTTGCACATTCTTCCACTGCAAATCTACCATTCCAGTGTTTTACTTGCTATATTGTATTTACTTCACCACCATGGCCTTTTTTTGCCTTTACCTCCCTTATCTCACCTCACCTTATCTCACCCACATTGTATATAAACGTATTTTTCTATTGTATTATTGACTGTATGTTTGTTTTACTACATGTGTAACTCTGTGTTGTTGTGTGTGTCGAACTGCTTTGCTTTATCTTGGCCAGGTCGCAATTGTAAATGAGAACTTGTTCTCATCTTGCCTACCTGGTTAATCTTAGGTCTTCTGAGATTTATTTTGTTCAAGGCATGGTTCACATCAGGCAATGCTTCTTGTGAATAACAAACTCAAATTTTGTGAGTGTTTTTTATGCGCGAGGCAGCTTTATCCAACATCTCCAATCTCGTCTCATTGATTGGACTCCAGGTTAGCTGACTCCTGACTCCAATTAGCATTTCGAGAAGTCATTAGCCTAGGGGTTCACATACTTTTTTACAACCTATTAGTTTAAGCACACTGTTTGTCTATTGTTGTGACTTAGATGAAGATCAGATCAAATTTGATGACCAGTTTATGCAGAAATTCAGGTAATTCCAAAAGGTTCACGTACTTTTTTCTTGCCAATGTATATATAAACAAATGATTTAAAAACAGACTTGAATAGCGTAGCATAGGCTATTCGTTGTTTCTGTCTTTATTAGTATAATATTACTTTATCTTACTTTCACATTTTCAAAGACAATTCCAAACATGGATAGTGTTGGGTGTTTCATTATTTGTTCCTTCAATGGGAACTTTCAAAGTACCTCACTGAGAGACGGGGCTTAACAGGGTCCAATGTTACACTGTAGTAACTTCAAATATAAATATATTGTAATATATTGTATACTTGGAATAGGGAACTGGAGTTCACTCTAGAATCATGTTTCTATGTGAAAATTCAGTTACGGTGCCCATGGCCCTCTCCAGTGACAGGCCAAATCCAAACAATGGAAGCTCTCCTATGACTCACCACGGATCCCATCTGGCACGGGAATGGTGGAGAGAGAGGGAGAGAGAGCAAGGGAGGGAGAGAAAGAGCTAAAGAGAGAGAGAGAGAGAGAGAGAGAGAGAGAGAGACAGAGACAGAGAGAGATAGGAAGCAAGTGACCCCTATTAAAGTAAGATTTGATGAGTACAGTGGAGAAGAAGCTAATAAATCTTTACAATAACTGTGTGTTAAGAAGAGTCTATAAAATATATTATTCTGAGATTTACTGGGGCAGTCATACATGAAGGTAGTCCTGTACATGTGGGTGTAGGCTCATTGACTCACTAATGTAGCAGTTCCACTGTGCACTGAACAGAGTTACAGTATGTAGTTCTGTGTACTACTAAATTTACTCACTTATTTTTATCCAAATACAGACTACTCACACACACACACACACACATACTCTCGTGCCAGTCACTAGAATAGAACCCAGACCAGTGAGAGTTTCTATCAAATGACATCCAGGACCTAGGCTCATCTGCTAATGCAAATAAAATGTGTTCACAATGAGCTGTGGAGCTGAATCTGGCTGGCGTGAGCAGTTTGGTCTGGCCAGATTCAGGAGGGGTTGTTTGAAGGTAGAGGGAGGATTAGAACACTTCAAAGCAGAAGTGATTTTAAGCTTTGTGTGGTTATGTGACTGTGTGTGTGAGTGCTTGAGTGTGTGTATGATTCTAAGCGGTTTGGAGTAAAATCCTCTTTGTGGTAAACGGACGGACGGCGCTCCAAAACAAGCAGAGCTCAGGACTCAATGACTCACCATGCACACAGAGCATGCATACAGATGAGCTCACACACACGCACAAGCACGCACACACGCACGCACGCACACACATACACACATACACACATACATACACATACACATACACACACACACTTAAATGCGTATTAGTTTGTAAGTAAACAAACGAATACACTCTCTCACACACACCAATACACATAGTGCACACACCACCAACCTGTTCCCAGAGCTGATCTCTTGGATGTCAGTAGGCAGTGGTTAATACCACAGTGTATCAGCAAAAGGACAGGCTGGGGTGATGGAGCGGCCATGGTCGGCCTCTACCGGACAGTCGTGTGGCACCACGAGAGGCCGACATAAATCACAGGAAAACTGGAGAGCAGTGATGGATGCCTGTGGCACATCCAGGATTGGGAGAATTCCCATCTGTCTCTGAGAAGGAGTGAGTGAGGGTTGACGTATAGAGCCCAGGTCTGATACAACAATGGACCAGCCACACACACACACACACACACACACACACACACACACACACACACATTAATAGAGAACTCACACACACACACACATTAATAGAGAACTCACACTCACACACTAGGGGTGGGTGGTATACCTGTTTGAACGTGAATATCGCTATGACATTGTGACATGATATGGATTTTGCCATGTTGTGCATATCATGATAAATGAATGAATGTATGAAATAAGGAATTTTTGTTTAGGAATTATCCAGCCTAGTGGGCTAGTTCAAATTCTTTATCTTGTACTAAAAACAGCCTGTTTAAGCAAAGAAAAAACAAGAAGCATGGATGTTACACACAGTCTGTGTGTAGGGGGCCTCCTCTGTCGTTTGGGACTGGTTTGGCTTTAAGGTATCCGACCTCGACCAACAAAAGGTACTGTGTAAGTTCTGTCGACGCATTGTGCAAGCCAAAGGTGGAAACACCAGCAATATTTTTCACCACCCGAAAACCCTACGTGCGCAAATATGAAGAATCTATCCGAATACATGCAACAAAGCCCGGAGCAACAGAGCAAGTCCCAAGACATCTTCAAGCCAGACCCGCACTCAGCTATCAGTCAAGGCATCATTCGTTAGTGGTACTCCCTATGACAAGGAGAGCAAGAAGTGGAATGAGATAAGTCCAATTACGTATCACATCGCGAAAGACATGGAACCAATTCAAACTGTGTAGAAAGACGGTTTCAGAAAGTTGATTTGAACTATAGATGTAAGATACGAGATCCCAAAACAGAAATACTTCAGCAAAACATGTCTACCAGAACTCTCAACAGAAAAGCAGGACAGAGTTGCTAACCAAATCCGTAACACTGCATTCTTCTCTACCACTGAAGACTTATGGTCAAGCCGGACAACAGAGCCATACATTAGCCTCACGAGTCATTGCATTGACGACAACTGGAAGCTGCCAAGCAAATGCCTTCAGACCTCTTATTTCCCAGACGACCACACCGGAGAAATAACTGCAGCTGGGCTGAGGGAGGCACTTTCATGGTCATTGGAGCTGAACAAATGGACAAGACTAGGGTGTTTCGGGCAGGCTACACATTGCTATTGGTAAGTTTCAACATCCCAAAATTACATAACTTAAAAACAACATAACTTAAAATGCAGAATAAGTATTGTATTAATTATCTCCTCTGTTTAAAGTTATAGCTGTCTACACTGCCTGATCATTTTTTATACATTAAGCCGAATATATACAGCTATGCAAATCTGTAATATTTGTCATTTGTAAATGTGTGCAATATCCAAACATTTCATTGATTACATTGATTTGATTTATAATTGAGACATTAGCCTATGGTTTCAATATATTAATCTATCCTCTCTCTTTCAATAATAAATAGCCTACTCAATAAATTATCCCATTTTCTAAAGCAACATAGCTCTCTATGTAAATCTATAGATGGATTAAATGTGTAATCATATCCAGTGTCCATGCTGTAAATTGTTGTAATTACAGGAGATGCAATGTTATTTCTATTGAGTAATTGTGATTCATATGCAATTATTATTTTTCAGAGAGGAGTGTCCAAAACGAACTTCGGGTTTTCCTGGCCTCGGGAGTGTGCAAGAAAGTGGTCAGCACATTTTCCTATAGTTGGAAGAAGCAGAAGGCCTTGACAAAGTGCACAGGATAAACTGAGCCTGCCCCTCCACAAGCTCATCATGGAATCCCCGACAAGGTGGGGATCTCGACTGCAGATGATGGAAATAGTCCTGGAGCAGGAAAAGGCCAAGACACAAACAAAAAGAAAAAAGAAAGAAAAGGCCATCACACAAGTCCTGGCAGCAGACAAAAAACATGGCACCTTGCACCCTTCTGGCAAGACATTAATGTCTTTGAATCTATCACGGCAGCACTTAAGCCCCTCCAGGATTTCACAGATGCCCCGTCAGGAGAGACCTACGTGAGTGTGTCCTATCTGAAGCCCGTCCTCCATTTGTTCAAGACGGAGGTTCTGAAATCAAATGAGGGCGAAGCCAAAATGACTCAAGAGATTAAGATGAGGGTCCTCAGTTACCTGAATGACAAATACACCGACCCTGAAACAGCTGCTCACCATGGTTACCTTTCTGGACCCAAGGTTCAAGACCACCTACATGACCACTGAGAAGCTGGTGGAGGTGAGAGCTGCCTCCGAGACAGAAGCCCTCCTGGTAGGGAACACAGCCGTGGAAGACTTCTCTCTTGAAGACGACCAGAGTGAGAGAGAGAAAGAAGCTGCCACCTCTCCACAATCAGCAAAAAAGTTCAAGAAGAGCCGGGTGCTTCTAGTAGTGCGCCTGCCTTAAGAACCCAGAGACAGGGTCATGGAGAAAGAGCTGGACAGCTACACTCTGATGGCAGCAGACAGTCAGGCTGATCCTTTGGAGTGGTGGCGAGTTCACACATCCAACTTCCCACAAGTGAGTTGTCTGACAAATAAATACTTCTGCATCCCTGCCACAGGCCCTCAGAGAGCATTTAGCACTGGGGCAAATGTGGTCACATGCCACAGTGCAACTTTGAATCCAGAAAATGTCAATAGGCCGGTGATCCTGGTGCAGAACTTGTGAAGAGGGAGGTTGTGAGATGTTACATGGTGAACTGAGGAACATACAGACTGTCTGGTTAATGCTTGAAGAAGTTAGTTTGAAAAGGTTTACAACTTGAATTCATAATGACCGGTGCTATGCTGAAAAATGACCGCACTTCTTATATTTGGCAGGAAAACGGTTTTAAAAATCTGTTTTAATTTTCTTTACATCCTGAGTACTTAAAAAATGTTTTGTGCATATTTATTTAACTCATACACCTTTGTTTATGTTTCATGTTTGCACCGGTTTACCACAGAAGTAGAAACAGATATATATGTGCAATGCCCCTTTTCTGTTTCTATAAGGTTAAAAGCAATATTTTGTTATTTATTAAGTTCGAAGTGCTCTTAAAATTATATTTTTTAAATGGTACAGTAAGTATATCGTGATATTATATCGTTATCGTCTGGACAGTGGAAAATATCGTGATATGAATGTTTGTTCATATCGTCCACCCCTAACACACACACACACACACACTGATGGAGCTAACACACACCAACTCTGTTGGGCCGGGCAGAACCATGACAGCCCAGTAGATTTATGCTTGCAGAGCTGCATTGGCTGGATGAATAAATGTTTGGCTGTATAAGAAACACAAAGCTACGCTAAACAAAAGTCTGATAAATCTGATTCTATGTGAGAGAAATCACTTTCCATTTATCCATGTCATCATAACTCTCCTTAAACATGATACATTATGTGAATCGCTATGCATGCATACTTTAGGAACAGTTCTTAGTCATTTATTTTGGTTTGCATGAATAGTTTATTTGTGAGGAACACTTTTAAATTGACAGGGAGGTATTTGTCCTTGAATACACAATATGAAAACATTGTGAAAATTGTCGAATTTAATTGGAATCCTGGGTGTAGTGAACATTTTATTTGTTAATACAATTATATATATTTTTTAAGACTAATCAATCTAAAACCTATCTTGATTAAAACAATTATTCTACACTCAAGAGACATCCTTGTAAAATAATGTTTTAAGAAAATAAAAAATAAACACAGACTTTTAAACACAAGTTTTAAGGGTCAAATATGTTTGCCTAAATTGAAAGTAAAATGTAATCTATTTATGCAAATCGAATAGGAAAACAAGCTACAAAATAAGTATTAACGGAAGTGGGGGCATATATGTTGTTTACAGATCTATTAGTAGTTGAAATAATTTATTCATTTTTATCTACCTATAAGTCAATAATACTAATATGAATCATATAAATGATTAATCATAACAATATATAATTTTTACTACAAATGTGAATGATAGTAATAGTTTATTTTCTTACATTTCTTATTATTGTCCAGTTCTGTTGCCATAATCCTTGATCCAGAAACATACAATTGAAACATAAACATGCAATTCAATATTACTAAACATTCTGGAAGAGGTTCTGTGAAACAGATGAAGTGGGGTATGTCCTGACTGGTGTGTGCTGATGACTTGGCAGGGTGTCATGTGAGCATGTTGTGTTTATCCAAACAGAGTGTGTTTCTCCGAGTGTTTCCATGCCAAGCCCTCTCCTCCTATTCCCTGCCTCTCCCGGCTTTCCCCTGCTTTTCCGGGCACAATAACTGAAAAGTTCTTTTGTCGTAAACTATCCCGTCCGGCGGAGGGAAACTCGATAATTAGGCACGTTGTGGATGAAAGAGAAAGAGAGCCGTCTGTGTGAGCGTTACAGTGGAGTTGGCAGCACTGTGTGAAGCTGGGCCAAGCCAGGATGAGCCGAGCTGAGCTTGTCCAAGGGGAGAGGAGAGGGGCGGTGGGGTTTCTAGAGAGAATAAAGTCCCTACACTCTGGACAGACAGAGCTAAATGCTGCCAACACAGATCAAATTATAATTCATATTTTAGAACTGTCAACTTTGACTATTCAATCATGATGGATTTATATCAGCAACATTCTGAATCTTCCCACATAATGAATACACCCAATGATTCAACGATGACACTGTCCACAGACAGCAATCAATATATTTCTAGCTTCTCTAGCTTCTCTAGCTTCATGGGGGAAAGAAGGCTTATACTGTGCAGAAGAATGATAATCCGTTATGGAAAATGGTGAAACTGTCTGTATCCTCCCATAGTTCTGTTTCTATGGTCACTGAGGTTGGGCCTGTTTTCCCATGGAAAGAATTTACTGTCTGTCCGTCCGTCTGTCTGTCTGTTGTCTGTCTGTCGATTAATCTATTACTCAGGCTAGATGTCTGTCTACCAGGTCTGTCTACCAGCTGGTATTATGTGACAAGTAATGTTTTCTCATGGAATGCCATAGAATACATGTACAATCTACAATCCTATCCTGCTACCTTGGATAAAGAGATGTGGTGAAGCCTAGAAATCCCATCCCCACAATTTTCTGTCAAGCCACAATCTTCTCCTAACAGCAATATTGTCATAAGAGTCCACTATAATTGTATTGATGACTGGTATAATAGACGCATCTGAGTTGTACCGTACCATGGCTTCCTAAGCCTGATGTCAGTATCAGCGGGCAGGCAGTACTAATCTCCCTCTAAAAGGCTGTGTGCATCTGTAGATTGATCTGGTCGGACCGCCCGGGTCAGGGGCCAATCAGGGGTCATGACGGGGTCAGCCTTATCGTCCAATAAAAACAGCATGACCCCCAGACCCGCCTGACCCATCTCCTGGGAACAAGCGCTGCCCCCCACAGCCTGAGGATTCCAATCTCTGCCACATTAGAACCCGCTAAGTTCCATTCTCTCTCCATCAGGGTCATTCACGTAATCCTCCCACTGTGTCGACAGGAACTAATCACAACCATAGGAACAGGTTAATCATCCATTAACCATTGTTGACATGCAATACAAGTAAAACATCTATTTCTAATTGAAATGGCCTTTAATGTCTGCTAGTCATTATCTGAATTCTCCCGCATCATTTGAAGCTATGAAATTGCATTAATTGCAGTTTGCATTGTTAACCGTCAAAGCCTTGGCCCAACATGTATTGGAGTTCTTGTTCTTGGAAGACGGAAATGTAAACAATGGACAATATTCGACATCGATGCAAAGACGTCAACGATTCTTGGATTATGATATGGCAAGACTGAGCTAGTTCATACCTTTAGTCTTTCCGTATTTGAATGTATCTATGAGCAGCAGAAAGCCTTATAATGTCCAGCTTTATTAACCAACATATAAAGACCAAGGATTTAAAAGGAAACTGAGATAATAGAAATTGCATAACGATCAATCATTTAACATTTCAAAGTCCAATACATAAAAGCAGCAATTAAATGTGTTCATTTAAATGAAGAACAAGTGTCGTCCCACTGAGTCACATCACACATATTTACATACTGCTATTTACTTTATCTTTAAATAGGCAAAACATTCAAGTGTACAACTCTGATCTAGTTACATACAAAAAATAATAATACATTCATCCAACTTCTATGAATACAATTAAATAACCTTTTATATCTGCATGTGTGTGCACATGCTATTGTGTGTACATGTGTGTGTCCGTGTATGTGTGTAATAAGACAATAGTTGATGACTCGACTGCCTGTGAACCTAACATGACCTAGATGAAGCCAAACCCAATAGCCTCAGTTACAGAAAAGAGAACATTAAATACATTGTAATGTTATGAGAATGTCTAGCTGATGTGATTTCAAGCAATTCAAATATGTCATTATATTACAATAACATATGGGTTTATATCAAATCATGTCCAGTAAACTACAAAAGACTGGAAAATAATGAAGAGTCACCAATTCCTGGATTAGACGCTTAAAATAAATGAAATCAGTGCAGTCGTAGAGTAACAGGAACCACAGAACAATCCATAGTTACGGCATCATCCAATAAAAATGTCTGCTCAGTCTTCCATGCTGCTCTGTTCAATCTATTAGAAGGACCAGCTAGTTTGTTAATTCTACAGTAACACAGTTATTACAATGTGGGCTAAAGCATGGTACAGTTATTAAACAATACCGTAAATCATCTAATTGCAGTTATTGTAAGGAAATATTGAACTAAGAAAACGATCTGAAACCAGATGTATTGTACTTTATTAGAGAATGTTAATACAATATAATCTGTTTACAGGTTGACCTTTCTTTTAGTGGTCGTGGCCCAAATCTGGCATGCCTGCTACTTACTTAAACTGCATACTGTGTACTAATTGTAATACGTACTATTTTGCATGTACTAGTAAAACGTATGCAGTATGCCATGGCTGAAACCTCTTAGTTTTAGTGCGCTCAAGACAACTGGGAATTCGGAAACAAAACGAGCTCAGACTGGAAAAATCATGACGTTGGTGATCTTCTGTTTGGAGAGGTTGGAGCTCCAGGACAATGCCCGAGTATCTGACTTGTAATTACGAGTTGGATGACGGTAAAAAAAATGAAATCATAGTCGCAGTAGGTTTTTTTCAGAGTTCCCTTTTTTCTTGAAAGGTACTATCAGTGTCGGCTTCACATATGAACCAGAAGGGATCGTCTGTAGCCCCACCCAGTGACCTTTCATGTTGTTGTTTTGGACTAACCTTTGCTAAGTAGCTAGCATTTGGAATGTATTTGGAGTAAACTTGAGTGTACTGTAGGCCTACACATGTATCAATTGAAGAGTCACCTAAAGCTTTAGAGGAATGGGAGATGCAGTAGGGGAATGCAGTGCTGAGGCAGGGGGCTGGTAATGAGGACGACTGGCTACTGTTCTGAACTGTGTGTGGTGAGCTTTCTGGCACCCAGAGCTGCAGAGGCATCATCCAAGTGGGTGCCATACATTGTGAAGGAGAAGTCCAATGGTGAGACAACTCACTCTGGTTTCCAGAGTAGCTAACTCACCAGACTCAATCTTCATCAATCATCTCCCTGACCACCTTCCTCTGATCAAGCCATTTTTAGAGGATGCCTGCACTCAAACACTTGGGTTATATTGGTTGACCTAGCCAACTATAACTAGTCTACTCATGATGCATTGGTTACCTAGGCAACTATGGCTAGTCTACTCATGATGTATTGGTTGACCTAGCCAACTATAACTAGTCTACTCATGATGTATTGGTTACCTAGCCAACTATAACTAGTCTACTCATGATGTATTGGTTACCTAGCCAACTATAACTAGTCTACTCATGATGTATTGGTTACCTAGCCAACTATAGCTAGGCTACTCATGATGTATTGGTTACCTAGCCAACTATAGCTAGTCTACTCATGATGTATTGGTTACCTAGCCAACTATAACTAGTCTACTCATGAGGTATTGGTTACCTAGCCAACTATAACTAGTCTACTCATGATGTATTGGTTACCTAGCCAACTATAGCTAGTCTACTCATGATGTATTGGTTACCTAGCCAACTATAGCTAGTCTACTCATTATGTATTGGTTTACCTAGCCAACTATAGCTAGTCTACTCATTATGTGTTGGTTACCTAGCCAACTATAGCTAGTCTAACTCATTATGTATTGGTTACCTAGCCAACTATAGCTAGTCTACTCATTATGTATTGGTTTACCTAGCCAACTATAGCTAGTCTACTCATTATGTATTGGTTACCTAGCCAACTATAGCTAGTCTACTCATTATGTATTGGTTGCCTAGCCAACTACAGCTGGCTAGGTAATCATACTCATGATGTATTGGTTACCTAGCCACCTATAGCTAGTCTACTCATGATGTATTGGTTACCTAGCCAACTATAACTAGTCTACTCATGATGTATTGGTTACCTAGCCAACTATAACTAGTCTACTCATGAGGTATTGGTTACCTAGCCAACTATAACTAGTCTACTCATGATGTATTGGTTACCTAGCCAACTATAGCTAGTCTACTCATGATGTATTGGTTACCTAGCCAACTATAGCTAGTCTACTCATGATGTATTGGTTACCTAGCCAACTACAGCTGGGCTACTCATGATGTATTGGTTACCTAGTCAACTACAGCTGGGCTACTCATGATGTATTGGTTACCTAGTCAACTACAGCTGGGCTACTCATGATGTATTGGTTACCTAGTCAACTACAGCTGGCTAGGTAATCATACTCATGATGTATTGGTTACCTAGTCAACTACAGCTGGGCTACTCATGATGTATTGGTTACCTAGTCAACTACAGCTGGCTAGGTAATCATACTCATGATGTATTGGTTACCTAGTCAACTACAGCTGGCTAGGTAATCATACTCATGATGTATTGGTTACCTAGTCAACTACAGCTGGCTAGGTAATCATACTCATGATGTATTGGTTACCTAGTCAACTACAGCTGGCTAGGTAATCATACTCATGATGTATTGGTTACCTAGTCAACTACAGCTGGCTAGGTAATCATACTCATGATGTATTGGTTACCTAGTCAACTACAGCTGGCTAGGTAATCATACTCATGATGTATTGGTTACCTAGTCAACTACAGCTGGGCTACTCATGATGTATTGGTTACCTAGTCAACTACAGCTGGCTAGGTAATCATACTCATGATGTATTGGTTACCTAGTCAACTACAGCTGGGCTACTCATGATGTATTGGTTACCTAGTCAACTACAGCTGGCTAGGTAATCATACTCATGATGTATTGGTTACCTAGTCAACTACAGCTGGGCTACTCATGATGTATTGGTTACCTAGTCAACTACAGCTGGCTAGGTAATCATACTCATGATGTATTGGTTACCTAGTCAACTACAGCTGGGCTACTCATGATATATTGGTTACCTAGTCAACTACAGCTGGCTAGGTAATCATACTCATGATGTATTGGTTACCTAGTCAACTACAGCTGGGCTACTCATGATGTATTGGTTACCTAGTCAACTACAGCTGGGCTACTCATGATATATTGGTTACCTAGTCAACTACAGCTGGCTAGGTAATCATACTCATGATATATTGGTTACCTAGTCAACTACAGCTGGCTAGGTAATCATACTCATGATGTGCTGCTTCATAGTGTTTTGCTTTTCATGCACTTTGAATTTCTATGAAAACTGCTATAGAAGTGTAATTAAATCATTATTATACCAAAGAAGGATCATTTAGTCTAGTAGAGCAAAAACCCTGACGGTGTAAGATACATAGACACAGGGAGTCAGAAAGCAGGTACAGTTAGTGAGTTTAATGATGATGAACATGAAACGATACAAAACAAGAGCAGCATCTGACATGGAAAACACAAACAATACTACCTGATGACTTATAACAAAAGTGTGCTATACAAAGGGTAAGCGATCAAGGGAGTAATGAAGTCCAAGTGTGACTGATGAGGAAATGCAGGTGTGTGTAAAGGTGTGTTTCCAGGACCGGTGGTAAGTAGACCGGAGATATCCAGCACTGGCGAGGGGGAGCGGGAGTAGACCTGACAGAAGGCCAAGAGGACGAGTGATTGATAAAAGAAAGTGGCACACTGCTCTGGCTACTTTCTTTATCTTTAACTTATCCAATTGTTACCATGCACCTGCAACAAGATAGCTCAGATGTGAGAGTGCATTTTTCAATGTTGAAAGCAAAACCCACCATCAGTAGATGTTTATTACAAACAAGAAACACTTTTCAATGAGAAAACATAACTCCACAATGAGTTTTAAAAAGGACAAGAAAATGAATCAATTAATAGCTATGAATAAAATACATACAAAATACCTAAAACTACTTAATCATGTCCTTTAAAAGGGCCATAAAGTGTGCCTCCTGGCAGTCACCTCCTACTCCTGCCTATACATCTGGACCCTTCTGGGAGGGAGAGGAGCCCACAGCTGCAGTGTATTTTTGCTTAAACCTAAGGTTCTCCCACTTATTTTTCACCAATTCTGGTGACAGCTGCCTCTCCAGCTCAGAATCCTTCACATAGATCCTGAAAAAAAGTGGCAACAGTAACGAGTGCAGCTTGCCATTGCATTTCACCATAACAGGGGTGTATACTCCAAACAGTTGCAACGAAAACAAGTGTCTCTATTGGACAGGTTCAGCAAACAGGGAGGGACGTACCTGAATCTGTCCAATATAAACGTTAGTTTTCGTAGCGAAACTTAACGTTTTGCAACTGTTTGGAGTAATGATTACACCCCTATGTGCATTGAAACTATTGAAACTATCTACCCAACTGGGCTAACATTCAATATGAAGTAACCATCAAGTAACCATGTTGCTAACGTTACTGTTCGAACAATTATAACTTCTAGTCCTAGCTACTAAATCACATAGCTAGTTAAAGGCACGGCAGGCAGTAGGCTGCAAATCTGTTTTCAAAGATGTATGATTAAATAGTCATGATCATTTTAAATAGAAGAAAAACTACTTACATTTGAACACCCCTGCAGAAGTTCCTCTATTTGCCATCGTCCAAGTTGTTTTGTTGTTTACTTAAAGAGATCTAGCTATGAAAACTCATAGCTCCCCTCTTCCAATGCATTGTGGCTGTGAAATTCCTGTAAAGTGTGCCGCGAATTCTACTAAATGAAAAACCGAAATGAGTATACCATCCTGGCATTTACAGCATACAAAATTTTTAGAAAATTCACATACGATTAAACATTTAATTTTCGGATTCTCAAACAGCCTACTATTTAGGATGCAAGTATTCGGACACAGCCAATGTCTCTGTTTCTGGCCTCCGCCTCCCCTCCGGTCACCAGGTCCTAACCCAGGCCCCTCACAGGTCTGGCTGGGTCCATGGCGTGGCCTGTCTAAACACACGCACGTACACAAGCACATACCCACCCTGTCTTAACACACCACACACACACACACACACATTAGTTAATTTACTGTGGTGATGTCCCTGAGCCAGCAGCACGTCTCCTCCTGACGCAAATGTAAACACAGAACAGCCTAATCACCACTGGAGCTGAAAGGGAGAGTAGGCTGACTGTCTCTGTCTGGATCAGGCTCCCAGCTGACATCCAGCTTGTTGTCCAGACTGAGGTGGGAGACAGTGCAGGTGTAGTTGTGTCTCTCTCTCAGTTCCTCTGTAATGGCCTTCAGTCTCTTCCTCAGCTAGTACACCCAGCCTCCATTGGGTGGCAGCTGCCCACCCATCTCCTGTTCTGCTTTTAGCTGGACGTCTCTCAGCATGGTCAGGTGTGTCTTCAATGAGCAAATGGGTATAAATTCCATCTGAATTACCTTTTTTACAAATGTGATATTATATTTCATCCCATAGTATCCTTGGTCTTCCAATATAGTATGAAAAAGTGGTCATGTTGTAGTATAATCCATCTGCATCAATCTCATAATGTGTCTCTGACCTGCATAAGGGCCAGTTGACCAACATCTCACAGCCACCTGTTCTCTACTGAACATGAATACCATCTGTAGAATGAGACAGCCCTTTAGGACAGATACTCTCTCTCCCATGCCGAGGTACCCTGAAGAGCACTCGTCTGTTTCCTTCTGGGTATTATGTCCCCCATCTAGCTCCATGATGCTTGTAAGCTAGCTAGAGGGAATAAAATGTATTGAATCAGATTTCCACTATTGTAGCCTCCGGCATTGTAGCCTGCAAAATGTCTGAAATTATGTGAAATGGAAGAGCATACTGTTGCATTTGAAAAAAAATATGAACTGAACTGATTTACAGTGAATAATAATTCCACAAAATATGTTTTTTATACAACCTATTATGAAATTGTCCATAATAACAGTGGGTTGTTAAGAATAAGCATCAGACAAACAGCATGGTGTGCATCGATTGTGAAGGACATTCATGGTGTTGTGTGTAAATCTGAGTAATTGGGCCAGCTTTCCCACTGAGCCCCGGAGGTAGAGAAACTCACCCTGCCATTACATTACACACCACTCAACAGTGCCTTCACTCAATCCCACCCTCACACACATACCTACATCCAGCTTCCTGTGAGTGTGAGTGTGTGTATGTATGTGTCTGTTTGTGTGTATATGTGTGTGTGTGTGTGTGTGTGTGCGTTTCTCATAATGAAGCCATATGGGCTGTCTGTTAGTATGCGTGGTGCCAGCACTGGGAGCTGTGTTTGCTGGCTGGGAGGAGAGTGTCGAGACGTGATCTGCATTCTCACACACACCCTAGGCTGCTACTTCCCTCTCCTATCCTCTACTCCTCTCTCAATCCCTCTCTGGCCTTCTCTTGTCCCCCTCTACCCCCTCTGCAACCCTCTCTATATTGTACTTGTTGTTTTTAAACACTCTCTGTGTCCCAATCAGATTAGCTGGCGTGAAGCGCCCCTGTCCTGGTGTTCCTGGCAAGCCAGCGGGTGGGAGCGAAGAAGGAGAGAGAGAGAGAGAGAGAGAGAGAGAGAGAGAGAGAGAGAGAGAGAATTTGGAGAGGAGACTTTATGCTGACCTAAATTCACATGGTAGTAGAAAATCTAAATGACAGCAGTTGAAGGGGAGACGGGAGTCTGAGGCAAGAATACAGAATAAAGAGAGACAGAGGGAGGGAGAGCGAGAGAAAGAGAGAGGGAGTGAGACAGATGGAAGGAGAGAGAGGGGGAGAGAGACAGAGGGAGGGAGAGAGAGAGAGAGACAGAGGGAGAGAGAAAGAGAGAGGAAACGGGTTAATTCCTTAATCTGGAGGGTTCCCCTAACAGCATATGAAAATTAGACCAATAGATCTATTCAAATTGATTTCCAAAAACTACGACCATAGGCATATTCTACAAATCAAAAACGAAACCAATGTATCTCATTTGTATTTGATTAAAGGATGAGGCCAAATGACAGAGCATGCTGGAGGCTTGCTACACAACCAGAGGAAAGGAATCAGAATATTGTAGGAGGCTTTCATGAAAACAGTCCAACCAAAATCACAGTCCAACAACAACATTGGGGAAATTAGCATAAGATACAGAATTTTGGTCCAAGCTGAGTGTTAACAATTCCGTTTATGAGTTTCCTAATTGTTTCTGCTAAAAGCTAGCCATAAAGAAAATGCTTTAAAACTTTACTCTATAAAAACAATGGCAACCCACAGGTGTAAAAACGTCAGTATTTTACTAGAGCAGATTTGAACAAGAACTACATTTCTATTGAGTTCTCCTAATGTGTGATGAACCTGTTGCACTGGAACATAGTCACCTGACTGTATTTCATCTAAAAACACATTCATCATAGACAATACTACTAATTACCTCCATATTGAAAGAAAAAAGGGAATGTAGGGGCAGTAGGCAGGTAGCCTTGATGTTAGAGAGTTTAGCCAGTAACCGCAAGATTGCTGGTATGAATACCAGAGCTGACAAAAAAAAGTAAACTACTGTGCCCTGGAGCAAGGCACTAATTGCTCTGCTGGTGCTGTACAGTGGCTGTGAACCCACTCCCTGCAGGTGTCTCAAGAGAGTTGGGATATGCAAAAAAAGTATCTCGATGTGCAAAACTGATAGAGACATACCCCAAGCGACTTACAGCTGTAATCGCAGCAAAAGGTGGCGCTACAAAGTATTAACTTAAGGGGGCTGAATAATTTTGCACGCCCAATTTTTCAGTTTTTGATTTGTTAAAAAAGTTTGAAATATCCAATAAATGTCGTTCCACTTCATGACTGTGTCCCACTTGTTGTTGATTCTTCACAAAAAAAATACAATTTTATATCTTTATGTTTGAAGCCTGAAATGTGGCAAAAGGTCGCAAAGTTCAAGGGGGCCGAATACTTTCGCAAGGCACTGTAGATGTGGTAAATTAAATACATTCATATAATGTGGTGTATTCATTTTCTAAACACAGATGTTTACTAAACGTTAAGCTGTTGAATATAATAGCAGTAAATCAGTACTCATATAGATAGACCACAAAATAAGAACAAATAAATGTACATTATTTCAAAATATTATAATAAATCAAGATTAAAATAATAAAATGAACAGATCAGTTCTAGGAAATCTTTTATGTTTTGGAGTAATCTTTTTAAGTGTTATTATTTCCAAAAGTTTTTCTAATGATGAAGTTGTGAGAAAATAAAAGGTATAATTTCATGACTGATACTGTACTTCATTGGATGTACTCCTCTCTGACAATATTCTACATGATGGACGAATATAAAATCTATAATAACTTTCTATATTTTAACTATCAACTCGGATTTGTTTGTTGAAAATTTTGTCCACAGCTAGAAGGGAGACGATGTTGACTTGAACCTGACAAACAGGTCTGATCTCTCAACTTATCATCTGGCCTTAATACGACAGAAGACAAGACAAGACACAATTCACCCTGCAAACCGACTGCTCCACTGTATGTGTGTGTGTGTGTGTGTGTGTGTGTGTGTGTGTGTGTGTGTGTGTGCGTGCGTGCGTGTGTGTGTGTGTGCCAGTGTTCCCGTTACGTGGGATAGGAGCTCCTTGCTTGATCAGAACAAGAGAGCATGAGCAGAAAATCACTCATTGCCCGGCCTTTAAAAATGCAGGAGGGAAATGCATGCAGAAGCAAGTAAAGTAAATGTACAAATTATGAACCAAAAAAAGTTTGAGGGTTCAAAAGGAAGGAGATACCCCCCACATGAGGCAGCAAACTTTATTGCATGTGAGGAGGAGAGGAGAAGGAGAGCAGAAGGAGAGGAGACGAGAGAGAGGAGAAGAGAGAGGAGAAGAGAGAGCAGAAGGAGAGGAGAAGGAGGAGGAGAGACATACATACATCTCTCATACTATCTAGGAAATGCTGTGTGAACTTTCACAGAAGGAATTATTTAGTCTGAAAGGCAGTCCATATTTCTTCTTGGTCTTGATCTAAATCTTTAAATCAAATCAAAGTGTATTGGTTACATACACAGATTTGCAGGTGTTTTAACAGGTGCAGCGAAATGCTTATGGTACAAGCTCCAACAACACAGCAGAATATCAAACAATACAAATACACAAATAATCAAAACAAGAAATCTAGAAATTACAAAATTAGAACATGTTTTCTAAACTATTGAAGACCTGTCTGGATTTTACAAAATTGTATTGGTCGCATACACATATTTATCCGATATTATTCAGCAGATGGTGTAGCGAAATGATTGTGTTCCTAGTTCCAACAGTGCAGTAATATCTAACGATACAAAACAATACACACAAATCTAAAAGTAAAAGAATGGAATGAAGAAATATAGAAATAATAGGACGAGCATTAGGTCAAGGTATCTGGGCAGGAACACACTGTAAATGGCTCCATACGAAATACTAATTAACTGTAGGCCAGTGTTCCTGTTATTTGGGATAGGAGCTTCTTGTAGTCACCATGCTTTTAAGTGTCTCTGTGTTTTTGAGTGTGTGCTGTGTGCATCTAGCAGGCTTCCTGGATGCCTCCTTAAAGTTTGCAGGAAGGCGTGAGTAACTCGACCACGTGACCCACAGCCTACCATGACGCCACCTCCCGTCGTCCCACCATCGACAGCAGTGTCAGCACCTCGGAGTGTCACACTTGCACATACACACACTGCTTTCTGACTCCATCCAGACCATAATGACCCCTAGACTGTATGTAAACTGAGCCATAGAAACTACAGGAATAAACTTAATTCAAACACTCCTCTATGTATTTATCTAGCTATAGGACAAATGTTTCCCCTCACATTTGTAGGTGCAAGTTGCAAAATATTTGTTTGATACGAAAGTCGTTGAATAATTCATGTGTGATTTAATAATGCAGTAAAGTTGGAGGAGTTTTGACTAAAACGCATGCTGGTGAGAAACTGCTGCACCTGTCTGTCTGTCTGTCTGTCTGTCTGTCTGTGTCTGTCACCTCAAGTCACCTCTCCAGCACACTGTACTGTACTTTAGGCTTCTAAATCAAGCTGAACACATATCTTCATCATTTGGCAGCAGAGAATAATATATAGTCATTTGACTTCTCTGTGAGCAGCATGGCTCCTCTGGGTGCCTGAGGTTTCTCATAGACATAGACGTATACAGTACACCGGAGACCCCCCAACCGCTAACTTCCTATAATGCTATACATTTTGCAATGAGGCTGAGATAATTTTGCATTTTTTAAGCTAATTTCCTGCAATTCTACAGATATTGCCCTGTGGCATAGAGAAAATGCTTTTGTTTTATATCTAATCTCATGCTATTCCCCACATTTTGCAATGAGGCTGAGAGAATTTTCCAAGCTAATTTCCTGTAATTCTAACCATATTACTCCGTGGCATAGAGGAAAATGTGCAGTTTTCTAGCAAATTTCCTGCTACCTCTACACATTTTGCCATAAATACCCTGGCTGATCCGTCATGGATGCTGGTGCCGGGTCAAACTCAGTGCTGTAAAGAAAGTGATGTATTATCACTCTGATTACCATTCACTCTGAGCTGCTCTACACAGAGGAACACTGCTGGAAAACACACTGAAATAAAGATGCCCAATTATAAACTAAACCTACTCTCAGGGCTTTGATGGAATTAGCTGAAAGGCTCCTCTTGCGTAACCTCTCCAAAAATGTGCAGTGCATATGCAATTACTTGTCCTATTTACACCAAACAATGGTCAATTTTCCAGAGCTGTAAAAAAGTTACGTAAAAATGCAAAGGTGTTTTAATTCTGGTTTATATAACACGTTTTTGTCTGATTGCTGCGTTTGTTGTCCTGTGTGTGAAGAGGTCTCAGACGGTTTCCTACAGATACTTTCCTCTCTCTGTATTGTCTATGTCAGCAGGCAGCCAGCCCGCCTAAGGCTGCACAGTGTGGGAGAAACACTGTTTCATCGGTTCAGTTAAATATAGCCAAAGTTACAAAAGCCTCCCAACACCGAACACTGATATGAGAGCTAAATGAGACACCAAATGAGACACGTTAAGGCATCAAAAAACTATTACACATTTAACAAGCCTAATACACATGAAGAGTTGTCAGAAATATAAATAGTATGCACGTGATGTGAATGTGCACGCAATGTAATAATACATGCAGTGTAAATCATACACTAATATCAATTTGTAGAATGATATAATATTGTAAAGTTTACACATTAATAATAATGGAAACTAATATGCAGCAGCTCACATAGAAAATAATTATACAACAGAAAAGATGGACAACTAACAGTTCACTAACAAAAAGTAAAGCATATTCTAAACATATTCAAGATATAATACTGTAAAAGACATTGCTTTCAAAGCGCTCTATCTGTATTTATGCCGTAGAATCTAGAGCGTAGAATACAGTGGAGATGTCATTTCTGATGCTTTTGTACTGTAGCACCATAATGATGTCTGTCTCAGTCCAGTTACTGCAGCAGGAGAGGATACTTTACCAGGCGACGCACAGTAAATATAGCATAATCTTGGCTGGGTTAGACACATGCACTCGTACACACACTCGCACGCAGATACACATGCACACACACAAACACACTTGCACGCAGATACACACACACACAGGGCTGGGTTACACACACTTACACACTAGATGAATTAGACACACACGGCCACACACACAAACAAACACACAATCCCTGGCTGGGTTAGACACACACACACACCCCAGGGCTCTGCTCATAGTTCTGCATCTGTGAGTATCCTGCTGACCTGGAAGTAGTTTGTCAAGAGAGAAAACAACACTATCTATTTGCAGTTACATTAGCTATATGACTTACCTAGGGTTGCAAACTTCCGGTAACAATAAAATCCTGGTTAGTGGTATCCTGAAATAAAGAGGGAATAAGCAATAAATCCGGAGTCATTCAACCAGGATTCATGAAAAACCTGGGAATTCTGGGAGTTACCCGAATTTTGCAACCCTAGTCTTAACCTAATCTTACCCCAATGACAGGATCAATTTCGTTAGTCTCAAACTAAAGCGTCTTGATACAAGCTATATAGTCTGGATAAAGAAAAATAGACTCAAAAATAAAACATTTTAATTATTTAACTTAGCTCCACAATGGATGACAGAACCAGGACAGGTGTGTCTGTTGCTTTGGAGTTACATACACTCCCAGGACCTTAGAGACACACCCGGGACCTTAGAGACACACTCGGGACCTTAAAGACACACCTGGGACCTTAGAGACACACCTGGGACCTTAGAGACACACCCGGGACCTTAGAGACACACCCGGGACCTTAGAGACACACCCGGGACCTTAGAGACACACTCGGAACCTTAGAGACACACCCAGAACCTTAGAGACACACTCGGGACTTTACATACACACTCATAACCTTAGACACGGACTCCCTAGGGTGAAATTGAGGGGTAGAGAGAGAGGAGAGAGAGGGGGGATAAAGCTAGAGAGATAGAGAGAGATCTAGATAGAGCGAGAGAGAGAGAGACCTAGGGAGAAATTGAGGGGTAGAGAGAGGAGAGAGAGGGGGGATATAGCTAAAGAGAGAGAGAGAGAGAGAGAGAGAGAGAGAGAGAGAGAGAGAGAGAGAGAGAGAAATGGATGGGTGGATGTAAAGGCTGCCATTCTCAACCAGAGGAGAGGCTGGCGGCGGGAGAGTCCATTTCCTCTGGCTAAGTGGTGTGTATGTGTGTTTGTGAGTGCCTGTGTGTATGAGAGAAGAGAGTGGGGGGTACGGGGTGCGCTGCCGAGCGTGCCTAATGCGACAGGACAGTTCTTGCTTATTATAGAAGCAGCGTGGATAATAAAATCTGAATCAAACTGCCAGCTGAGATACTCGGGAGAGCCTCCCGCTCTTAAATTTTTTACGTTATTGAAGCACTTGACACTGGGGTGGATCAAATATCACTAGTTTGCGTGCAAATACTTACTTAGCGAGCCAGCGGGGCCCAAATCTGGGCAGCAGGCCTGCAGGTGAGCAGCCGTGCAAACACAGTTAATTATACTACTCCCTCCGTATCCCTCTCTCTCTCACCCCCTGTCCCCCCCTCTGTCTCCCACTCCTCACCAACTGTCACAATTGCCCCCTAAGTGGTCACGGTTGATGTATTTCGATTAGATTTCTCTGGGGCCGAGAGCTCTGACAAATTCATGTTTTGGCTGCAGGAAACTGGTAGCAATCAGGAGACCACAACACCATAACAGACAGACGAGAGGAAGGGAGGGAGAGAGGGAAAGAGAAGGGAGGAGGGAGCCACAGCACTCTGCAGCCAAAGACAAGGACCAGCAGGAGGCTGAGAGCTCTGAGCTAAGTGCAGGCAGGGCTGGGAAAGAGAGAGAAAGAGAAGGAGCACTGACTGTCTGCCAATCAGTGTACCCGTTTTCCCAGGCAGTGTCAACCTCTGACTCACCTGGTGTGTTTGATCTGATTTCTACTGATTCGATTTCCTACGCAACAAACTACACTGATCTTTGCTGGTCACTCCGTCAGGATTGCTGTCCCTCCCTTTGTTGTACATGCAGTACACACACTCTAGCACAATGTCGCTGCATGGCAACTGCTGTAAGGTTAGAGAACAGTCTGTGGACCTTGCCCCTCTGCTCTCCAGGCAGGACCTCCCCTGCCTTCACCACTCTCCCTCCTCCTCTCCCCTTGCTGTAGTATGACAGGCCACGATGACTCAGTGACTATGGTCGTGATCCCCTGCTCAGACACTGCTGATATATACCAGATCTTACAACGCCTGGATAGGTATGTTTCATATCATCTAATCACATATGTTAAAGGTGCAGTGCAGTCAACAACATAATTTCCTGTGTTTTATATACACTGAGTGTAACAAACATTAGGGACACCTTCCTAAATCCTTCTTTAACCAGTCTCCTCCCCTTCATCTACACTGATTGAAGTGGATTTAACAAGTGACATCAATATGAGATCATAGCTTTTACCTGGATTTACCTGGTCAGTCTACGTCATGGAAAGAGCAGGAACTCTTAATGTTTTGTTCACTCAGAGTGTATTGCCACACTATGAGGTTGGAATAATACTGTGAAATTGTGAAAATGATGATGCCCTTTTAGTGTAAGAGCTGTTTGAAAAGACTGCCTGAAGTTTTCCAGACCACTCCCAGACAGTCCTAGCAAAATGTGTTCTTTGCTAAGAAGCTATTTCTTTCTTTTTAAACATTTTGATTGAAAACAATGATTTGACATTTAGATAAAAACAGCTGCTTTGGAACTTTAAACAAATCTAGAGCCTGACTGCACTGTCGATGATGTGGCACACAACCATTGGTTCAGTGGTGTAGTGGAAGGTATGTGCAGGTGTAAGGCGTATACCCATTTATTATTCAGTGGGCATTGTGTATACTCACTTCTTAATCCCCAATGATATGTATCAAGGTAGTGTTGTAGAGGTATACGCCATATCAATTAATAGGGCTGATGGAACAGACTGGAATGTTTAACTTGAAATGTTGAATGAATTTTATTTCTTCACATTTTAGGCGCAGCAATGTACACACAGCAGTAGGTAGGCCACAGTTTTAAAATGCGCACCGCACATGAAAGAGGTTTCATGGACAGAGATGGAAATATCAGTTGGAAAGAGGGGGGGTTTAAAGATGTAACAACTATCATGGGTTGCCAATATGATTAGGATAACGCATAGACAATGAAAGGAATACAATAGCACAGGAGAACGCACTTGAGTCTTTATATAAATAATTGTCTGCACGTTTCAATGTTGGGATTTTGACTTTAGTCTACTTTGAAGCAAGGTAAGACATGTCTCATTATATGAAGTAAAATGTCCAGGTTTCTATTAATTAAGGAACAGGAAAAACATAGTGATGGTGATGATAGACCTAACTGTCTTCTGGTAGATGGAAAGGCTGTCCCCAAAACCTTCTTATTAAATGTTAACTAGCTACAAAGTAGCATATATGTACAGTTGAAGTCAGAAGTTTACAGTCGTGGCCAAAAGAGAATGACACAAATATTAATTTTCACAAAGTCTGCGACCTCAGTTTGTATGATGGCAATTTGCATATACTCCAGAATGTTATGAAGAGTGATCAGATGAATTGCAATTAATTGCAAAGTCCCTCTTTGCCATGCAAATGAACTGAATCCCCCCAAAAACATTTCCACTGCATTTCAGGCCTGCCACGAAAGGACCAGCTGACATCATGTCAGTGATTTTCTCGTTAACACCGACTTCCTGACGGGCCGCCCCCAGGTGGTGAGGGTAGGCAACAACATCTCCACCCCGCTGATCCTCAACACTGGGGCCCCACAAGGGTGCGTTCTGAGCCCTCTCCTGTACTCCCTGTTCACCCACGACTGCGTGACCACGCACGCCTCCAACTCAATCATCAAGTTTGCGGACGACACAACAGTGGTAGGCTTGATTACCAACAACGACGAGACTGCCTACAGGGAGGAGGTGAGGGCCCTCGGAGTGTGGTGTCAGGAAAATAACCTCACACTCAACGTCAACAAAACTAAGGAGATGATTGTGGACTTCAGGAAACAGCAGAGGGAACACCCCCCTATCCACATCGATGGAACAGTAGTGGAGAGGGTAGCAAGTTTTAAGTTCCTCGGCATACACATCACAGACAAACTGAATTGGTCCACTCACACAGACAGCATCGTGAAGAAAGCGCAGCAGCGCCTCTTCAACCTCAGGAGGCTGAAGAAATTCGGTTTGTCACCAAAAGCAATCACAAACTTCTACAGATGCACAATCGAGAGCATCCTGGCGGGCTGTATCACCGCCTGGTACGGCAACTGCTCCGCCCACAACCGTAAGGCTCTCCAGAGGGTAGTGAGGTCTGCACAACGCATCACCGGGGGCAAACTACCTGCCCTCCAGGACACCTACACCACCCGATGTTACAGGAAGGCCATAAAGATCATCAAGGACATCAACCACCCGAGCCACTGCCTGTTCACCCCGCTATCATCCAGAAGGAGAGGTCAGTACAGGTGCATCAAAGCTGGGACCGAGAGACTGAAAAACAGCTTCTATCTCAAGGCCATCAGACTGTTAAACAGCCACCACTAACATTGAGTGGCTGCTGCCAACACACTGACACTGACACTGACTCAACTCCAGCCACTTTAATAATGGGAATTGATGGGAAATGATGTAAATATATCACTAGCCACTTTAAACGATGCTACCTTATATAATGTTACTTACCCTACATTATTCATCTCATATGCATACGTATATACTGTACTCTATATCATCGACTGCATCCTTATGTAATACATGTATCACTAGCCACGTTAACTATGCCACTTTGTTTACATACTCACCTCATGTATATACTGTACTCGATACAATCTACTGTATCCTGCCCATGCTGCTCTGTACCATCACTCATTCATATATCCGTATGTACATATTCTTATCCCCTTACACTGTGTATAAGACAGTAGTTTTGGAATTGTTAGGTCGGTTACTTGTTGGTTATTACTGCATTGTCGGAACTAGAAGCACAAGCATTTCGCTACACTCGCATTAACATCTGCTAACCATGTGTATGTGACAAATAAAATTTGAATTGATTTGATTTGATTTGACGAGGACAAGGCTGGAGATCACTCTGTCATGCTGATTGAGTTCGAATAACAGACTAGAAGCTTCAAAAGGAGGGTGGTGCTTGGAATCATTGTTCTTCCTCTGTCATCCATGATTACCTGAAAGGAAACACGTGCCGTCATCATTGCTTTGCACAAAAAGGGCTTCACAGGCAAGGATATTGCTGCCAGTAAGATTGCACCTAAATCAACCATTTATCGGATCATCAAGAACTTCAAGGAAAGCGGTTCAATTGTTGTGAAGAAGGTTTCAGGGCGCCCAAGAAAGTCCGGCAAGCACCAGGACGGTCTCCTAAAGTTGATTCAGCTGCAGGATCGGGGCACCACCAGTACAGAGCTTGCTCAGGAATGGCAGCAGGCAGGTGTGAGTGCACACACAGTGAGGCGAAGACTTTTGGAGGATGGCCTGGTGTCAAGAAGGGCAGCAAAGAGGTCACTTCTCTACAGGAAAAACATCAGGGACAGACTGATATTCTGCAAAAGGTACAGGGATTGGACTGCTGAGGACTGGGGTAAAGTCATTTTCTCTGATTAATCCCCTTTCCGATTGTTTGGGGCATCCGGAAAAAAGCTTGTCTGGGGAAGACAAGGTGAGCGCTACCATCAGTCCTGTGTCATGCCAACAGTAAAGCATCCTGAGACCATTCATGTGTGGGGTTGCTTCTCAGCCAAGGGGGTGGGCTCACTCACTTGCCTAAGAACACAGCCATGAATAAAGAATGAAACCAACACATCCTCCGAGAGCAACTTCTCCCAACCATCCAGGAACAGTTTGGTGATGAACAATGCCTTTTCCAGTATGATGGAGCACCTTCCCATAAGGCAAAAGTGATAACTAAGTGGCTCGGGGAACAAAACATCGATATTTTGGGTCCATGGCCAGGAAACTCCCCAGACCTGAATCCCATTGAGAACTTGTGGTCAATCCTCAAGAGCCGGGTGGACAATCAAAAGCCCACAAATTCTGACAAACTCCATGTCATGTATTGTCATGTTGTGTGTTTCTGTCCTTTCCCTTCACCCTGTCTCCCTCTGCTGGTCGTTGTTAGGTTACCTTTTCTCCCCCTCTTTCCCCCAGCTGTGCCTTGTCTCCTCCTAACTACCCATTCACCCCGTTTCCCACCTGTTCCCTTTTTCCCTCTGATTAGGTCCCTATATCTCTCTCTGTTTTTGTTCCTGTCCTTGTCGGATTCTTGTTTGTTGTGTTTCATGCCTGAGCCAGACTATCGTCATGTTTGCTGTAACCTTGTCCTGTCCTGTCGGAATCTGCCGGTCTATCTGAGCCTACCTATGTTTGGTTATTAAAGAAGCTCTGTTTAAGTTAGTTCGCTTTTGGGTCCTCATTCACTCACCGTAACAGAAGAATCCGACCAAGAATGGACCCAGCGACTTCGGATCCTCTCCACTCAGCCGTCGAGATCCAGGGAGCGATGCTAGGCAGACACGAGCAGGAATTGTCTGCTGCTCGACATGCCGTTGAGACCCTGGCCACCCAAGTCTCCAACCTCACAGAACAGGTTCACCATCTCCGCCTCGATCCACCGGCCACTTCCAGGGCTTTCGAATCTCCGGAGCCCAGAATCAATAACCCGCCGTGTTACTCTGGGGAGCCCACTGAATGCCGCTCGTTCCTCACCCAGTGTGATATTGTGTTTTCTCTCCAGCCCAACACTTACGCCAGGAGCACTGCTCGTGTCGCCTACGTCATATCTCTCCTTACTGGACGGGCTCGTGAGTGGGGCACGGCAATCTGGGAGGCAAGGGCTGAGTGTACTAACCAGTATCAGGACTTTAAGGAGGAGATGATACGGGTTTTTGATCGATCTGTTTTTGGGGAGGAGGCTTCCAGGGCCCTGTCTTCCCTATGTCAAGGCAATCGATCCATAACAGACTACTCTATTGAGTTTCGCACTCTTGCTGCCTCCAGTGGCTGGAACGAGCCGGCTTTGCTCGCTCGTCTTCTGGAGGGTCTCCGCGCAGAGGTAAAGGATGAGATTCTCTCCCGGGAGGTTCCTTCCAGCGTGGATTCCTTGATTGAACTCGCTATTCGCATTGAGCGACGGGTTGATCTTCGTCACCGAGCTCGTGGAAAGGAGCTCGCGTTCTCCGTTGCCCCCCTCTCCGCATCACTACCATCTTCCTCTGCCGGCTCGGGAGCTGAGCCTATGCAGCTGGGAGGTATCCGCATCTCGACTAAGGAGAGGGAACGGAGAATCACCAACCGCCTCTGTCTCTATTGCGGTTCTGCTGGTCATTTTGTCACTTCATGTCCAGTAAAAGCCAGAGCTCATCAGTAAGCGGAGGGCTACTGGTGAGCGCTACTACTCCTGTCTCTCCTTCAAGATCCTGCACTACCTTGTCGGTCCATCTACGCTGGACCGGTTCGTCAGCTTCCTGCAGTGCCTTAATAGACTCTGGGGCGGAGGGCTGTTTTATGGACGAGACCTGGGCTCGGGAACATGACATTCCTCTCAGACAGTTAAGGGAGTCCACGGCCTTGTTCGCCCTGGATGGTAGTCCTCTCCCCAGGATTCAGCGTGAGACGCTACCTTTAACCCTCACTGTTTCTGGTAATCATAGCGAAACCATTTCTTTTTTGATTTTTCGTTCACTTTTTACACCTGTTGTTTTGGGCCATCCCTGGCTAGTTTGTCATAATCCTTCCATTAATTGGTCTAGTAATTCTATCCTCTCCTGGAACGTCTCTTGTCATGTGAAATGTTTAATGTCTGCTATCCCTCCTGTTTCCTCTGTCTCTTCTTCACAGGAGGAGCCTGGTGATTTGACAGGGGTGCCGGAGGAATATCACGATCTGCGCACGGTGTTCAGTCGGTCCAGGGCCACCTCTCTTCCTCCACACCGGTCGTATGATTGTAGTATTGATCTCCTTCCGGGAACCACTCCCCCCCGGGGTAGACTATACTCTCTGTCGGCTCCCGAACGTAAGGCTCTCGAGGATTATTTGTCTGTAGCTCTTGACGCCGGTACCATAGTCCCCTCCTCCTCTCCCGCCGGAGCGGGGTTTTTTTTTGTCAAGAAGAAGGACGGGTCTCTGCGCCCCTGCATAGATTATCGAGGGCTGAATGACATAACAGTTAAGAATCGTTATCCGCTTCCTCTTATGTCCTCAGCCTTCGAGATCCTGCAGGGAGCCAGGTTTTTCACTAAGTTGGACCTTCGTAACGCTTACCATCTCGTGCGCATCAGGGAGGGGGACGAGTGGAAGACGGCGTTTAACACTCCGTTAGGGCACTTTGAATACCGGGTTCTTCCTTTCGGCCTCGCTAACGCTCCAGCTGTCTTTCAGGCATTAGTCAATGATGTCCTGAGAGACATGCTGAACATCTTTGTTTTCGTTTACCTTGACGATATCCTGATTTTTTCACCGTCACTCCAGATTCATCTTCAGCACGTTCGACGTGTCCTCCAGCGCCTTTTAGAGAATTGTCTTTTTGTGAAGGCTGAGAAGTGCACTTTTCATGCCCCCTCCGTCACATTTCTCGGTTCTGTTATTTCCGCTGAAGGCATTAAGATGGATCCCGCTAAGGTCCAAGCTGTCATTGATTGGCCCGCCCCTAAGTCACGCGTCGAGCTGCAGCGCTTTCTCGGCTTCGCGAACTTCTATCGTCGTTTCATCCGTAATTTCGGTCAGGTGGCAGCTCCTCTCACAGCCCTTACTTCTGTCAAGACGTGCTTTAAGTGGTCCGTTTCCGCCCAGGGAGCTTTTGATCTCCTCAAGAATCGTTTTACATCCGCTCCTATCCTTGTTACACCTGACGTCTCTAGACAGTTCGTTGTCGAGGTTGACGCGTCAGAGGTGGGCGTGGGAGCCATTCTTTCTCAGCGCTCCCTCTCTGACGACAAGGTCCACCCATGCGCGTATTTTTCTCATCGCCTGTCCCCGTCGGAACGTAACTATGATGTGGGAAACCGCGAACTGCTCGCCATCCGGTTAGCCCTAGGCGAATGGCGACAGTGGTTGGAGGGGGCGACCGTTCCTTTTGTCGTTTGGACTGACCATAGGAACCTTGAGTACATCCGTTCTGCCAAACGACTTAATGCGCGTCAGGCGCGTTGGGCGCTGTTTTTCGCTCGTTTCGAGTTCGTGATTTCTTATCGTCCGGGCTCTAAGAACACCAAGCCTGATGCTTTATCTCGTCTCTTCAGTTCTTCAGTAGCCTCCACTGACCCCGAGGGGATTCTCCCTGAGGGGCGTGTTGTCGGGTTGACTGTCTGGGGAATTGAGAGGCAGGTAAAGCAAGCGCTCACTCACACTCCGTCGCCGCGCGCTTGTCCTAGGAACCTTCTTTTCGTTCCCGTTCCTACTCGTCTGGCCGTTCTTCAGTGGGCTCACTCTGCCAAGTTAGCCGGCCACCCTGGCGTTCGGGGTACGCTTGCTTCCATTCGCCAGCGTTTTTGGTGGCCCACCCGGGAGCATGACACGCGTCGTTTCGTGGCTGCTTGTTCGGTCTGCGCGCAGACTAAGTCCGGTAACTCCCCTCCTGCCGGCCGTCTCAGGCCGCTTCCCATTCCCTCTCGACCGTGGTCTCACATCGCCTTAGATTTTGTCACCGGACTGCCTTCGTCAGCGGGGAAGACTGTTATTCTTACGGTTGTCGATAGGTTCTCTAAGGCGGCTCATTTCATTCCCCTTGCTAAGCTTCCTTCTGCTAAAGAGACGGCACAAATCATCATCGAGAATGTTTTCAGAATTCATGGCCTTCCGTCAGACGTCGTTTCGGACAGAGGTCCGCAATTCACGTCTCAATTTTGGAGGGAGTTTTGCCGTTTGATTGGGGCTTCCGTCAGTCTCTCTTCCGGCTTTCACCCCCAGTCTAACGGTCAAGCAGAACGGGCCAATCAGACTATTGGTTGCATCTTACGCAGTCTTTCTTTTCGCAACCCTGCGTCTTGGTCAGAACAGCTCCCCTGGGCAGAATACGCCCACAACTCGCTTCCTTCGTCTGCGACCGGGCTATCTCCTTTTCAGAGTAGCCTCGGGTACCAGCCTCCGCTGTTCTCATCTCAGTTCGCCGAGTCCAGCGTCCCCTCCGCTCAGGCTTTTGTCCAACGTTGCGAGCGCACCTGGAAGAGGGTCAGGTCTGCACTTTGCCGTTATAGGACGCAGACTGTGAGGGCTGCTAATAAGCGTAGAACTAAGAGTCCTAGATATTGTCGCGGTCAGAGAGTTTGGCTCTCCACTCAGAACCTTCCCCTTAAGACGGCTTCTCGCAAGTTGACCCCGCGGTTCATTGGTCCGTTCCGTATTTCTCGGGTCATTAATCCTGTCGCAGTTCGCGATAGCTTCGTCGCGTCCACCCGGTCTTCCATGTCTCCTGTATTAAGCCCGTTCTTCGCGCCCCCGCTCGTCTTCCCCCCCCCCCCCCCCATCCTTGTCGAGGGCGCACCCATCTACAGGGTCCGCAGGATTTTGGACATGCGTCCTCGGGGCCGTGGTCACCAGTACCTCGTTGATTGGGAGGGGTACGGTCCTGAGGAGAGGAGTTGGGTTCCCTCTCGGGACGTGCTGGACCGTGCGCTGATCGAGGATTTCCTCCGTTGCCGCCAGGTTTCCTCCTCGAGTGCGCCAGGAGGCGCTCGGTGAGTGGGGGGGTACTGTCATGTATTGTCATGTTGTGTGTTTCTGTCCTTTCCCTTCACCCTGTCTCCCTCTGCTGGTCGTTGTTAGGTTACCTTTTCTCCCCCTCTTTCTCCCAGCTGTGCCTTGTCTCCTCCTAACTACCCATTCACCCCGTTTCCCACCTGTTCCCTTTTTCCCTCTGATTAGGTCCCTATATCTCTCTCTGTTTTTGTTCCTGTCCTTGTCGGATTCTTGTTTGTTGTGTTTCATGCCTGAGCCAGACTATCGTCATGTTTGCTGTAACCTTGTCCTGTCCTGTCGGAATCTGCCGGTCTATCTGAGCCTACCTATGTTTGGTTATTAAAGAAGCTCTGTTTAAGTTAGTTCGCTTTTGGGTCCTCATTCACTCACCGTAACACTCCAAGCATTGATTATGCAAGAATGGGCTGCCATCAGTCAGGATGTGGCCCAGCCTGCCAAGGCAGATTGCCGAGGTCTTGAAAAAGAAGGGTCAACAATGTAAATATTGACTCTTTGCATCAACTTCATGTAATTGTCAAAAAAAGCCTAATGAAATGCTTGTAATATACTTCAGTATTCCATAGTAACTCTGACAAGAATATCTAGACACTGAAGCAGCAAACTTTGTGGAAATTAATATTTGTGTCATTCTCAAAACTTTTGGCCACGACTACATACACTTAGGCTGGAGTCATAAAAACTTGTTTTTCAACCACTCCACAAATGTATTGTTAACAAACTATAGTTTTGCCAAGTCAGTTAGGACATCTACTTTGTGCATGACACAAGTCATTTTTCCAGCAATTGTTTACAGACAGATTATTTCACTTATAATTCACTGTATCACAATTCCAGTATGTCAGACGTTTACATACACTAAGTTGACTGTGCCTTTAAATAGCTTGGAAAATTCAAGAAAATTATGTCATGACTTTAGAAGCTACTGATAGGCTAATTGACATCATTTGAGTCAATTGGAGGTGTATCTGTGGATGTATTTCAAGGCATACATCCATACGCAGTGCCTCTTTGCTTGACATCATGGGAAAATCAAAAGAAATCAGCCAAGACCTCAGAAAAAACATTGCAGACCTCCACAAGTCTGGTTCATCCTTGGGAGCAATTTTCAAATGCCTGAAGGCACCACAATAATCTCTACAAACAATAGTATGCAAGTATAAACAACTTGGGACCACGCAGCCATCATACCGCTCAGGAAGGAGACACGTTCTGTGTCCTAGAGATGAACACACTTTGGTGCAAAAAGCACAAATCAATCCCAGAACAACAGCAAATGACCTTGTGAAGATACTGGAGGAAACAGGTACAAAAGTATCTATATCCACAGTAAAACGAGTCCTATATCAACATAACCTGAAAGGCCGCTCAGCAAGGAAGAAGCCACTGCTCCAAAACCGTCATAAAAAAAGCCTGACTACGGTTTGCAACTCCCCATGGGGACAAAGATCGTACTTTTTGGAGAAAAGTCCTCTGTTCTGATGAAACAAAAATAAAACTGTTTGGCCATAATGACCATTGTTAAGTTTGGAGGAAAAAGGGGGAGGTTTGCAAGCCTAAGAACACCATCCCAACCGTGAAGCATGGGGGTGGCAGCATCATGTTGTGGGGGCGCTTTGCTGCAGGAGGGACTGGTGCACTTCACAAATTAGATGGCATCATGAAGCAGGAAAATTATGTGGATATATTGAAGCAGCATCTCAAGACAGGACGTTAAAGCTTGGTCGCAAATGGGTCTTCCAAATGGACAATGACCCCAAGCATACTTCCAAAGATGTGGCAAAATGGCTTAAGGACAACAAAGTCAAGGTATTGGAGTGGCCATCACAAAACCCTGACCTCAATCCTATAGAAAATTTGTGGGCAGAACTGAAAAAGCGTGTGCAAGCAAGGAGGCCTACAAACCTGACTCAGTTACACTAGCTCTGTCAGGAGGAATGGGTCAAAATTCACCCATTTTATTGTGGGAAGCTTGAGGAAGGTTACCTGAAATGTTTGTCCCTGTCACGCCCTGACCTTAGTTCCTTTTTTATGTCTCTATTTTGGTTTGGTCAGGGCGTGAGTTGGGGTGGGCATTCTATGTTGTTTTCTTTTCTATGCGTTTGGCCTGGTATGGTTCCCAATCAGAGGCAGCTGTCTATCCTTGTCTCTGATTGAGAACCATACTTAGGTAGCCTTTTCCCACCTGGTGTTTGTGGGTAGTTGTTTCCTGTTTTGTGTTTTCAGGACTGTTTCGATTTTATTTCTTACATTCACTTTGTTATTTAGTTTTTTTGTGTTCTGTGATAATAAATAATCATGGACACTTACCACGCTGCGTTTTGGTCCGATCCATCCTACTCCTCATCCGATGAAGACGAAGATCGTTACAGTCCCAAGTTAAACAATTTAAAGGTAATGCTACCAAGTACTAATTGAGTGAACAGTGGGGCAAAAAAAGTATTTAGTCAGCCATCAATTGTGCAAGTTCTCCCACCTGTAATTTTCATCATGGGTACACTTCAACTATGACAGACAAAATGAGAAAAAAAATCCAGAATATCACATTCTAGGATTTTTTATTAATTTATTTGCAAATTACGGTGGAAAATAAGTATTTGGTCAATAACAAAAGTTTCTCAATACTTTGTTATATACCCTTTGTTGGCAATGACAGAGGTCAAACGTTTTCTATAAGTCTTCAAAAGGTTTTCACACACTGTTGCTGGTATTTTGGCCCATTCCTCCATGCAGATCTCCTCTAGAGCAGTGATGTTTTGGGGCTGTTGCTGGGCAACACGGACTTTCAACTCCCTCCGAAGATTTTCTATGGGGTTGAGATCTGGAGACTGGCTAGGCCACTCCAGGACTTTGAAATGCTTCTTACGAAGCCACTCCTTCATTGCCCGGGTGGTGTGTTTGGGATCACTGTCATGCTGAAAGACCCAGCCAAGTTTCATCTTCAATGCCCTTGCTGATGGAAGGAGGTTTTCACTCAAAATCTCACGATACATGGCCCCATTCATTCTTTCCTTTACACGGATCAGTCGTCCTGGTCCCTTTGCAGAAAAACAGCCCCAAAGCATGATGTTTCCACCCCCATGCTTCACAGTAGGTATGGTGTTCTTTGGATGCAACTCAGCATTCTTTGTCCTCCAAACACGACAAGTTTAGTTTTTACCAAAAAGTTATATTTTGGTTTCATCTGACCATATGACATGCTCCCAATCTTCTTCTGGATCATTCAAATGCTCTCTTGCCAACTTCAGACGGGCCTGGACATGTACTGGCTTAAGCAGAGGGGCACGTCTGGCACTGCGGGATTTGAGTCCCTGGCGGCGTAGTGTGTTACTGATGGTAGGCTTTGTTACTTCTTTAAACCAAGCTGCTTACCTATTGCAGATTCAGTCTTCCCAGCCTGGTGCAGGTCTACAATTTTGTTTCTGGTGTCCTTTGACAGCTCTTTGGTCTTGGCCATAGTGGAGTTTGGAGTGTGACTGTTTGAGGTTTTGGACAGGTATCTTTTATACTCATAACAAGTTCAAACAGGTGCCATTAATACAGGTAACGAGTGGAGGACAGAGGAGCCTCTTAAAGAAGAAGTTACAGGTCTGTGAGAGCCAGAAATCTTGCTTGTTTGTAGATTACCAAATACTTATTTTCCACTATAATTTGCAAATAAATTCATTAAAAATCCTACAATGTAATTTTCTGGATTTTTTTCTCTCATTTTGTCTGTCATAGTTGAAGTGTACCTATGATGAAAATTACAGGCCTCTCTCATCTTTTTAAGTGGGAGAACTTGCACAATTGGTGGCTGACTAAATACTTTTTTGCCCCACTGTATGTAAACTTCTGACCCACTGGGAATGTGATGAAAGAAATAAAAACGGAAATAAATCATTCTCTCTATTATTATTCTGACATTTCACATTCTTAAAATAAAGTGGTAATCCTAACTGACCTAAAACTGGGAAGTTTTACTAGAATTAAATGTCCGGAATTGTGAAAAAAATTAGTTTAAATCTATTTGGCTAAGGTGCATGTAAACTTCCGACTTCAGCTGTACCTGTCATAATTATATTATGATGATTTGCATCCACACAGTTGTCATTTATTTTACAAACTCCATCTCATGTGCTACAGAAATACCGCTAATCAAACAGTAGTTCTTGGTGCCTGTACTACAGACACTGCTAATCAAGCACTAGTGCTACACCGCTAATCAAACAGTAGTGCTACACCGCTAATCAAACAGTAGTGCTACACCTCTAATCAAACAGTAGTGCTTGGTGCCTGTACTACAGACTCTGCTAATCAAGCACTAGTGCTACACCGCTAATCAAACAGTAATGCTACACCGCTAATCAAACAGTAGTGCTACACCACTAATCAAACAGTAGTGCTTGGTGCCTGTACTACAGAAATACCGCTAATCAAACAGTAGTGCTACACCGCTAATCAAACAGTAGTGCTTGGTGCCTGTACTACAGACACTGCTAATCAAGCACTAGTGCTACACCGCTAATCAAACAGTAGTGCTTGGTGCCTGTACTACAGAAATACCGCTAATCAAGCACTAGTGCTATACCGCTAATCAAACACTAGTGCTAGGTGCCTGCACACTTGAATTAAAGGGTAACTAATCTAAACATGTATATCATTAAAAGTGGTCTCCTGATGTGGTTTAAGCATTGTTATGGACTTAGAACATACAATGTTGTTTTTATGTTGCAAAATTTGAGACTTTGAGAACGAAAACCTGAACAAATGTGGAAAATTCTGAAACCTGTGAATTTCTGACTCATTTGATATTTTTCAATAGCAGGCCTACTGTTAGCCAGCTTGGGTTGGCCTAACTCTGAAAGACCAATGTGGGATTTATCATTTTAGGTCATTCAGAGTGTGTGTCTGTAAACAGACAGTAAAAATAGCTTCCAATACTCTACTCAGCAAACTGGATGCAGTTTATCACAGTTCCATCCGTTTTGTTACTAAAACACCTTATACCACCCACCACTGCGACCTGTATGCTCTAGTCGGCTGGCCCTCGCTACATGTTCGTCGCCAGACTCACTGGCTCCAGGTCATCTACAAGTCTATGCTAGGTAAAGCTCCGCCTTATCTCAGTTCACTGGTCATGATGGCAACACCCACCCGTAGCACGCTCTCCAGCAGGTGTATCTCACTGATCATCCCTAAAGCCAAAACCTCATTTGGCCGCCTTTCCTTCCAGTTCTCTGCTGCCTGTGACTGGAAAGAATTGTAAAAATCTCTGAAGTTGGAGACTTTTATCTCCCTCACCAACTTTAAACATCTGCTATCTGAGCAGCTAACCGATCGCTGCAGCTGTACATAGTCCATCGGTATATAGCCCACCCAATTTACTTACCTCATCCCCATACTGTTTTTATTTTATTTACTTTTCTGCTCTTTTGCACACCAATACCTGTACATGACCATCTGATCATTTATCACTCCAGTGTTAATCTGCTAAATTGTAATTATTCACTCCTATGGCATATTTATTTCCTACCTCCTCATGCCTTTTGCACACAATGTATATAGATTCTTCTTTTTTTTCTACTATGTTATTGACTTGTTTATTGTTTAGTCCATGTGTAACTCTGTGTTGTCTGTTCACACTGCTATGCTTTATCTTGGCAAGGTCGCAGTTGCTAATGAGAACTTGTTCTCAACTAGCCTACCTGGTTAAATAAAGGTGACATAAAAAAATTATAAAAACATTTGAGAGCTTAAAAACATTACTAGAAAAGTGATAAACACTCACAAACATGGGCAGACTGCTTGTCTCATTTGTTCTTTTATTTTACACTACTGAAAATGCAGGTAATTGTATATATTTACAATAAGAACATATTACGCTATTATCTATGCAATCTGATAATGTTATGGAGTAATGTAGCAGTGTTTGCAGCATGTTTTCATTGAAGTACAGAAATCCTAAGACAAGAGTAGGAACTATAGTTGTTTAGTAAACACTATTTTAGTACACCCATCTTTTCAGAGCAGAGCAAACAAAGAATGTGATCCTGAACCTGAACAGATTATTTTCACATTGTTTTCAAAAAAGCTTTCAGTTGGAATTTGTAGCCGTTTACATTAATTGTTTGGAGACATCCCTGCAGACAGTGAAGAAAATTGTGATCCGTAAAGAGCGTCTTAGAGTCTTATTCAGAAAGTAATGTCTGTAGGGCTCCAGATGAGCTGTCTGGTGTTTGGTTTCAACCCACGACATACCAACCTGACCCTGCTGAGAGACGGCCAGCTAAAAGCAGAACAGGAGATGACATGTGGGCAGCTGCCACCCAATGGAGACTGGGTGTACTAGCTGAGGAAGAGACTGGAGGTCATTACAGAGGAACTGAGAGAGAGACACAACTACACCTGCACTGTTTCCCACCTCAGTCTGGACAACAAGCTGGATGTCAGCTGGGAGCCTGATCCAGACAGAGACAGTCAGCCTACTCTCCCTTTCAGCTCCAGTGGTGATTAGGCTGTTCTGTGTTTACGTTTGCGTCAGGAGGAGACGTGCTGCTGGCTCAGGGACAAAACCAGAACTCTCCAACATTGTTGAAGTGCAAATCAGCCTATTAGAAAATGCCTATTAGAAAATGTTAATAAATAATATATTTATTGAGTGAGAGGTGTGTGTGTCACAGCGGAGGCGGGTGACTTGAAAAATTGAGGAGGATGGGAGACCCACGGTATAGGCGTGGAATGCACGGAGAAGACAAAGTGTGTTTCAAAAATTGTCAAAGACTAATTATTTTAACCTTAAGCATTTAATAAAGACATTTATAGTACAATATTATGGGGAATGGGAATGAGAGAGCTACTACACCATGTTGGAAAGAGATCACAGCAATGATTGAATGAGGGTATGAGGCATGAGTTGAGGTGTTCAGAGGCTTGACCAGTGTAGGACAGGATTTGACAGGGGAGAAAAAAACTACATGACAACACATTACACAGTTAGACAAAAGAGCTAAGAATGAGTTAATCCAAGCAAGGAGTAAAATCATTCATGTGCAATAATGTGATTGTGTATGTGATTGACTCTACATACAGTAATGAGAGAAAATTGATAGAGGTACTCACAGAACTTGGAGGGGAAACATTCAATGTGCCAGTGGATGAGCGGGCACATGAAACATGGCTTCAGTTCATGTCAGGAGAAAGTTGACAATGGTAGTGGAGTGGAGTAGTCATCACCTCTTAATTATGGAAAAGGATGGGACTTAGCTGTAAATACAAATAGCAGATACATTCCATTACAGCTGTGCCGTCATAGGTTTGGACAACAAGTTTCTCTATGAAGTTAAACTCAGATTTCTCAAAATGCATAAAGTCAAACACAGACTGCACATCTCGCCCACTTGACACATTAAAGTATCCCAAGAAACGTTCCTGAATAAAGCCTTGATCAACCACATACCTGACGATAACTGATAACTGTGAGCAGACAGGTGGCTCCTGTCACGAGTCCAACCGAAGGTGGCTCCCCTTCCCGTTCGGGTGGCGCTCGGTGGTGGTCACCGGCCTACTAGCTACCACTGATTTATTTCCTCCCCCTCCTTATGTGTTTATTGGTATCACCTGTTTTAGTTTGTTGTAATTAGTTGGGCTTTATTAGTCAGCCGGCCCACCCGTTTCTTTGTGCAGGATTTATTATTGTAACCTTTGTGTTTGTTATTGTCGAACATGTTGGTTTATGTTCGTGTATAGTGCTTGACTGTTTCGTTCCCGTGTCTGGGGCATTTTGTTGTGAGCACCCAGTATTTAGTGGGGTTCACCGTGTGTGCATTAAAAGAGCACTATATTGAACTCTCTGTTTTCCTGCGCCTGACTTCCCACTCACGACACCCAGTACCTTACTGCTCCATAGGTCCCAGAGTAGTGGGGCAATTTTTAACAGATGACCAGACTGAAAAATCGTCTAGTTTTCATTCGATACAGCATGTCAGATTTCAAATGTTTATGTGTAGCCTAGGCTGCTGCAACATTTATGGCATGAGTTTTTGCTATTCGTTTGATACCTGTTGGTATTGAATGCCCTCACCTTTTCATCCTTCTTCATGAAACTCAGGCAGAGGTCGACCATCGCTTTTAATTTCCACCTTTTCCGTGTACCCCAGAGAACGAAAGGGGTTCTTCAACAAAAAGTCCATAACATTTTCGGCAGGTTTGGCCATTCTACCATTCTGGCGGAGAAAACTGCACACTCATGTTGGTAGCTAGCTGGCTTCCTGAAGTTAGCAAGGCATTTTTTAATAAATTGGCTAACTGGACTAAAAATTAAAGTTCTAAAACCCCCAAAAACGATTTATATAATACCTCCTCTGTCTCCTGTAATTTGAAAAAACGAATTTGAATTTAATAATATCCCAAAAATGCTCAACTATCACTCTTCACTCATAACCTCTATCCAACAATGTCACCAAGCCTCTCAACACATAGTAAACGATAACAATACAAATCACTGGGTTCATTCCCGGATCCTAATTCTATGATTAAATGGACAACATGTCAGTTCATACGGCAAAAGCTTTGATTGGTTGGAGGACATCCTCCGGAAGCGGTCATAATTACCATGTATGTCTATGGAAGGGGGCCTCCTAGGTTTTGTATTGAAGTCAATGTAGCCAGAGGAAGCTATCTGTCTTCCGGCTACACCATGGTGCTACCCCAGACAGTGCTGTTGGAGTTACTGTAGACATTCATTGCAAAACAGTGTTATTTTAACCTTTATTTAACTAGGCAAGTCAGTTAAGAACAGATTCTTATTTTCAATGACAGCCTAGGGTTAACTGCCTTGTTCAGGGGCAGAATGACAGATTGTCAGCTCAGGGATTTGATCTTGCAACCTTTCGGTTACTAGTCCAACACTCTACCCACTAGCCTACGGTGTAGTTTTATTTAAAAAGCATAACTTTTTTAATGTTTCACTATTTTTATTTTTATGAAATTTCACTGAGGTGGATGGTCCTCCCCTTCTTCCTCTGGGGAGCCTCCACTGGTGTAAGGGAGCTCACAGATAGAGGTGTGTGGGTGTGTGCGACACACACACGCACACATGCATGTACACACGAAGACATACACACAAAGAAAAACACAAACGCAAACAGACATTTTTATTTTTTGATTATCACATTATTTCAAATGTTTTAGTGTATTTGCTTCCTTTCTCTAATCACTATTACTATTACTACTATTGTTGTTGATGATGTCATTATATATCTCACTTTGCTTTAGCAACAGTGCTAATAGCTCTGAATCTGACTGTACTGTATGTGTGTGTGTGTGTGTGTGTGTGTGTGTGTGTGTGTGTGTGTGTGTGTGTGTGTGTGTGTGTGTGTGTGTGTGTGTGTGTGTGTGTGTGTCTGTGTGATGTGTGGCATGTGTGATGTGTGTGTGTGCCGAGTGTATGTGTGTTCCGTGTGAGTTAATGACTGTAATGAGGATTTTAGGGCACGTTTTAGTTCATCCCACAGGTGGCCAAGACAATAGAACATGATGCAGCTGCGGGAGACCAGGATAGGTGATCACAGGGAGAAGAGAGAGATACTTCAATTGCTTTGGCAATGTTAACATGTGTTTCCCATGCCAATAAAGCCCCTTAAATTGAATTGAATTGAAGAGAGGAAGAGAGAGAGAGAGAGAGAGGAAAGAAAGACAGGGAGAGAGAGAAAGGGCAGGGAGATGAGATGGGGTTGGAGAGGGGGGGAGAAAGAGAGGACGAGAGAGAGAGAGATGAAGGGAAGGACGGGAGAGAGATGAGAGCAGGGGAGGAAAGCAGGGGAGGAGGGGAGGATAGCGAGAACAAGTTGTTCATCAGGACAGCAGGTGGGAGTGAAGATAATTACACATTTTCTGAGAGAACAATCTGAGAAATGAAACATTTAGAACTAGAGGGCACTAGCAATGGTATCGCGCACACACACGCACACACACACACACACACAACAATGGTGTTGTCAACGTCACTCTTCTCTATGATTATGGTAGGCTGTACCTGGACTGGTGGTTTTGATGGTGATGATAATTACACTGTTAGGACATGGTGGGCAGAGAGCATGCTGTCATTTTCTCTAGAATTTAGGCATCGGTAGATATCTACTCTGATTGCATTTTGTTAAATTTTAGATTATAGGTCTCTAAATTACATAAGCTCACTTAAAATCACTGAGGATGGTTTGGATAAATGTTCAGTATCTTTCAGAATTCCTTCACTTGATGGGAACTTTTTACATGTTTATACGTTTGAAGTAGTTAGAAATTCACTGAGAAGAATACTGAATAATTGAGTGGTATGAAAACGGGACAGAAACGAGACATGGCTGGTCTTTGATAGCTGCTTTGTTTAGTCTTCAGAGTGTCATTGACTGAGGGTGAAGCCCAACTCTGCTGCTACACTCATTCACTTCCCCTCAAGGATTTAAAAGCACTTGATTCATGTACTCCATCTACAGTCTCTAGACCAATCCAATGCTTTAAAATTCTTAAGGGGGAGGGAATGACTTCAGGGAGAAGAGGGGAGAATCCGTTTCTACTTCGTGGTGGCCGTTAGTAAACCCAGAGAACTCCGGATCCCAGCAGCTCTCAGATCCTTATCAGTCTATCAGCCAATCAGCCGGCTGGTTCCTGGTTCCTAATCACAGCAGATGTGAGAAGTGAATTATCCCTCTGCTCTGATCTCCATCTGATAACACTGCAGTTCCTTCTCTTCAGGGCACAACTCAACTCAGCTGAACCGCTACTGTTGAACATTTACTGTTTACTGTTTACAGTACTGCAAAGTCTGCTCCTCTCATCTCTGGATCCCATCACGAACAGCCCAGTTAAAGAGGAGGAAAGGGAGATCAGACCATCTGTGACCACATAGTCAACTGGTTATTACGAGGCATAATAGGAGCCAGTTGGGACAGTGTTGTGGTGCTGCAGAGGAATGTAGAAACAAATAAAGATAGGATCTCTGTGGGTAGGCCTATACAACTGAACACAATGAGAGGCCAGAGGAGATAGTTTACCAGTAAGAGGCTACATTTAGACAGGCCCAATTCTGATCAGCTCGGAAAACAATCTGATATGAAAATATCTGATGTGATTGGTCAAAAGACCAATTAATAGAATAAAGATCTGAATTGTGCTGCCTGTGTAAATGCAGACTAAGAGGCAGTGGCAGAGCCTCCAGGGAAAGGGTGCCAGTTACCCCTACGACTACAGACGTCCTTTGAAACACTGACCTGCTTAGGGGGCCACCAGTCAAAGCAGGCCTAATTGAAACTTACTGTGTGAAAGACCATTCTTTAATTGACTATTGCCATTGACCCCCCCCCCCCCGCCCCCCCTCCAATACAGAGGTAGATGATTAGAGATATCCGGTAGGTGTTGCCGTGGTGATTAACCATCCATAGAGGAGGATTTGTAAAACACTGGAGAGACATTAATTAACCTTACTACTGATGTCAGCCAGTGTTCACTTTCAACTAGGTAAGAAAAAGAAGAGGGAAGAAAGTGTAGCGCCAGAGGGTGAACTTGCAGCAAAACAGCAGAGGGAGCAGGCTCTTAAAATGGAACTTCAATCAAGCGGAGATATGGGTCAGAATTAAGGCCTTATCAATTGCATAGGCGTATTAATAAAGACCTGGGATAGTGACCTCTAATATGAGGGATGCAGGAGGGGGAAAAACGATTTGTTAATCTTCTCAGCAGCACTTAGATAAATGTCAAGAGTGTCTATCACCTCAATTAACCAGGCTGAGAGGCTGCCGGCTAACTGCTGTCAGGCTAACTGCTGCCAGGCTAACTGCTGTCAGGCTAACTGCTGCCAGGCTAACTGCTGTCAGGCTAACTGCTGCCAGGCTAATTGCTGTCAGGCTAACTGCTGCCAGGCTAACTGCTGTCAGGCTAACTGCTGTCAGGCTAACTGCTGTCAGGCTAACTGCTGTCAGGACTGGGGATGGAGGTGGGGTTGTGTGCGTGTCCGTGAGTGTGTGTGTGATGCTTGTCTACTGAATGCTCTCCATCATTGCGCCACACATGTGCGCACACGTGTGCATGCATGCACACACACACACACGTGCATGCACACACACACACACACACACACACACACACACACACACACACACACACACACACACACACACACACACACACACACACACACACACACACACACACATACACACACAGCCCCAGCTTCTCGTCGGCAGCCGCAGCAGATTACCAGTCAGGCAGGTCAGCCACAGCAGGAGAAACACATTGCTGTCTTATGGCTTTAATACTCATCTATCTCCCTCTCCCCTCGCCTTCCCCCCGTTCTGCATCTTCTCTCTCTACCGCTGTCTCTTTCCCTCTCTACCTCTCTCTCTCTCTCTGTCTCTTTCCTTCCCTCCTTGCTCTCTCTTTGCCTTTAATCAGAGACCAAAACAGATTGTGGTGTTACATAACCAGTCACCTGTCATCATTGTGGTCTATACCCCATGCTGCTGCAGCAGTACTAATACCAATCATTATGAGTGTTCTTCAACCTCACCAGTATAATAACAGTAGTTGTCAAAGCAAGGAGCTACAGCTACAGCTTTATACCAGTCTGTAGGCTCAGAGAGCCTGGCACCACAAAGTAACCTCTGACTGAATCCAACGTGACTCGGATCAAATCTCACCAGAGGCAGCAGTGTTTTTCCTTATTCTAACAATGAAATAATGCATAGTCAAGAGCCTTGTTTGACCTGTTTGGTCAATTCAGTTGACCTGTTTGGTCAAGTTCTCATCTGCACTTCTCAGCTACGGGTCACAATACCTAGCTGCAGATGTCCCATTGATGTCCAGTACAATCAACAGCATCCAGTGGGGGTTCTCTTAAAATACCAGGTGGGGGTTCTCTTAAAATACCACCGTATTCTACACTACTAGTATTACGGGAGGAATGATGAGAATGGGTTTTTAAGGACCAGATGGTTACAATCCAGGCTGTGTTAACTAAACTAGACTCTCAGTGATTAAGTGGGATGATATGTTGCCTCTCTGAACTAAATAACTATCGCTCCGTAGCACTCACTTCTGTCATTATGAAGTGCTTTGAGAGACTAGTCAAGGATCATATCACCTCCACCTTACCTGACACCCTAGACCCACTTCAGTTTGCTTACCGCCTGTCACACCCTGACCACATGCTTTGTATGTTTCTATGTTTTGGTTGGTCAGGGTGTGATCTGAGTGGGCATTCTATGTTGTGTGTCTAGTTTGTCTGTTTCTGTGTTTGGCCTGATATGGTTCTCAATCAGAGGCAGGTGTTAGTCATTGTCTCTAATTGGGAACCATGTTTAGGTAGCCTGTTTGGTGTTGGGTTTTGTGGGTGATTGTTCCTGTCTTTGTGTTGGTTGCACCAGATAGGGCTGTTTCGGTTTTTCACGTTTCTTATTTTGTATTATACATTGTTCAAGTTATCATCTTTATTAAAGATGTATAAAAATAACCACGCTGGGTTTTGGTCCGCCTCTCCTTCCCAGGAAGATTTCCGGGACACCGCCCCAATAGATCCACAGACAATGCAATCGCCATCGCACTGCACACTGCCCTATTCCATCTGGACAAGAGGAATAGTGGAGACTTAAATTTCCCTCACTAACTTTGAACATCAGCTATCTGACCAGCTAACCGATCGCTGCAGCTGTACACAGTCCATCTGGAAATAGCCCACCCAATTTACCTACCTCATCCCCATAGTGTTTTTTTTACTTTGCTGCTCTTTTGCACACCAGTGTCACTACTTACCCAACATCATCTGCTCATCATCATCTGCTCATCTATCACTCCAGTGTTAATCTGCTAAATTGTAATTACTTAGCTACTATGAACTATTTATTTCCTTACCTCCTCACGCCATTTGCACACACTGTACATAGACTTTCATTTTTTTCTATTGTGTAATTGACTGTACGCTTGTTTATTCCATGTGTAACTGTGTTGTTTCTGTCGCACTGCTGTGCTTTATCTTGGCCAGGTCGCAGTTGTAAATGAGAACTTGTTCTCAACTAGCGTAACTGGTTAAATAAAGGTAAAATAACAAATCATTTAAAAAATACCTATGTAAAAATGCTGTTCATTGACTATAGCTCAGCATTCAACACCATAGTACCCTCCAAGCTCATCATTAAGCTCGGGGCACTGGGTCTGAACCCCGCCCTGTGCAACTGCATCCTGGACTTCCTGACGGGCTGCCCCCAGGTGGTGAACGTAGGAAACAACATCTCCACTTCACTGATCATCAACACTGGGTTCCCACATGTGTGCGTGCTCAGTCCCCTCTTGTACTCCCTGTTCACCCATGACTGTGTGGCCGTGCACGCCTCCAACTCAATCATCAAGTTTGCAGATGACACAACAGTAGTAGGCCTGATTAGCAACAATGACGAGATAGCCTACGGGGAGGAGGTGAGGGCCCTGCGTGTGTTGCCAGGAAAATAACCTCTCACCCAACATCAATAAAACAAAGGAGCTGATCGTGGTCTTCAGGAAACAGCAGAGGGAGCACCCCCCTATCCACATCGATGGGACAGTAGTGGGGAAGGTGGAAATCTTCAATCTTCTTTCCTCTTACTTCCATTCCTTTACTTTAGATTTGTGTATTGTGTGTATTGTTGTGAAATTGTTAGATATTACTTGTTAGACACACCCGCAAAAACATCTGCTTAACACATGGAACCAATAAAATTTGATTTGATGTTAGAGAGTGTATCATTAGTGAGTTAATTAAAGCAGTAGCCAGGTCTGTCTGTGACATGACTGTCTGCCAGCTTCAGGACAGATCCTGACAGAGGCCTGACTCTCTCTCACTCCCTCTCGCTCTCTCTTTCTGATACACGGTTCACATGTGCGACACATTAGTCTCTTTTTCTCCTCATTAGGGTGCGTTACAGCACACACATACACACACCACACACATGCACACACCACACACATGCACACACCACACACATGCACACAGATGGCAGGCCCCCTGAACGGTACCAACTTCGTCCTGTGTGGTCGAGCGTCTAGACAAAAGCATGGCCTGATGATGACATTTACAGTGGTGTAAAGTACTTATGTAAGTAAAAATACTTAAAAGTACTACCGAAGTCATTTTTGGGAGTATCTGTACGTACCTATTTATATTTTTGACAACTTTTACTTTTACTTCACTACATTCCTAAAGAAAATAATACACTTTTTACATTTTCCCTGACAACCAAAATGAATCGTTACATTTCGAATGCTTAGCCGGACAGGAAAATGTTCCAATTCACACACTCATCAAGAGAACATCCCTGGTCATCCCTACTGACTCGGATCTGGCGGACTCAGTGTTACACAATGTGTACCCACTGCCCAGTTCAAATTGCTTGGAGGAACCCAATTTCTTTCCCTTTGTAACAAGCACAAAATACATGAATATAATCCACAGGCGGAGTGGAGAGGTCCGTAACTGGCCTCGTTTTGGGGAGGTTGTGTCTGAAATGGAACCCTATTCCCTATATAGTGCACTACATCTGACCAGAGTCCCATGTGCCCTTAATGGAGAAGTTCGCTGTCTGCCACCCAAGCCACAGACCGGCTCAAACATAACCATGGAGACAAGGCTATACTCATGGCTTCAGTGGGCTCCCAGCAAACATGTCCACATTGGCACATTGTGGGCCCAATGCGGGCTAAAATATTGGACCCATGAAGGCTACCCACATTAGGCCGATGCGCCTTTGTGCATCAGCTTCATATTGGCCCTAATGCAAGGGGCCCCAAGGGTAGCCCTCACTTCACCAAGGGTAGCCCACCCATATGTATATATATATATATATATATATATATATATATATATATATATATATATATATATATATAGTTGAAGTCGGAAGTTTACATACACCTTAGCCAAATACATTTAAACACAGTTTTCACAATTCCTGACATTTAATCCTAGTAAAGATACCCTGTCTTAGGTAAGTTAGGATCACCACTTTATTTTAAGAATGTGAAATGTCAGAATAATAGTAGAGAGAATTAATTATTTCAGCTTTTATTTCTTTCATCACATTCCCAGTGTGTCAGAAGGTTACATACACTCAATTAGTATTTGGTAGCATTGCCTTTAAATTGTTTAACTTAGGTCAACCATTTTGGGTAACCTTCCACAAGCTTCCCACAATAAGTTGGGTGAATTTTGGCCCATTCCTCCTGACAGAGCTAATGTAACTGAGTCAGGTTTGTAGGCCTCCTTGCTTGCGCACGCTTTTTCAGTTCTGACCACAAATTTTCTATAGGATTGAGGTCAGGGCTTTGTGATGGCCACTCCAATAGCTTGACTTTGTTGTCCTTTAAGCCATTTTGCCATAACTTTGGAAGTATGCTTGGGGTCAATGTTCATTTGGAAGACCCATTTGCGACCAAGCTTTAACTTCCTGACTGATGTCTTGAGATGTTGCTTCAATATATCCACATAATTTTCCTCCCTCATCATGCCATCTAATGTGTGAAGTGCACCAGTCCCTCCTGCAGAAAAGCTCCGCCACAACATGATGCTGCCACCCCTGTGCTTCACGGTTGGGGTGGTGATCTTTTTCTCTCCCTTTTTCCTCCAATCATAACGATGGTCATTATGGCCAAACAGTTTTATTTATCAGACCAGAGGACTTTTCTCCAAAAAGTACAATCTTTGTCCCCATGTGCAGTTGCAAACCGTTGTCTGGCTTTTTTATGGCATTTTGGAGCAGTGGCCTCTTCCTTGCTGAGCGGCCTTTCAGGTTATGTCGACATAGGACTCGATTTGCTGTGGATATAGATACTTTTGTACCTGTTTCCTCCAGCATCTTCACAAGGTCCTTTACTATTGTTCTGGGATTGATTTGCACTTTTCGCACCTGCCTGAGCGGTATGACGGCTGCGTGGTCCCATGATGTTTATACTTGCATACTACTGTCTATACAGATTAACGTGGTACCTTCAGGCAATTGGAAATTGTTCCCAAGGATGAACTAGACTTGTGGAAGTCTACATTTGTTTTACTGAGATTTTGGCTGATTTCTTTTGATTTTCCCATGATGTCAAGCAAAGAGGTAGGCCTTGAAATTCATCCACAGGTACACCTCCAATTGGCTCAAATTATGTCAATTAGCCTTTCAGAAGCTTCTAAAGCCATGACATAATTTTCTGGAATTTTCCAAGCTGTTTAAAGGCACAGTCAACTTAGCGTATGTAAACTTCTGACATACTGGAATTGTGATACAGTGAATTATAATATAAATAAATTGTCTGTAAACAATTGTTGGAAAAATTACTTGTGTCATGCACCGACTTGCCAAAACTATAGTTTGTTAACAAGAAATGTAATTTTTTAATGACTCCAACCTAAGTGTATGTAAACTTCCGACCTCAACTGTACATATAATGAATAAAAATGTAAATGCAACATGCAACAATTTTTGTAATTGTACAGTTCATAAGGAAATCAGTCAATTGAAATACATGTATTAGGCCCTAATCTATGGATTTCACACGTCTGAGCATGGGCATAGGATCACCCATTTGGGAGCAAGGCCCAGCCAAACAGAATTAGTATTTCCCCCAAAAAAGGCTTTATTACAGACATAAATACTCCTCAGTTTCATCAGCTGTCCGGGTGGCTGGTCTCAGACGATCCTGTAGGTGAAGAAACCGGATGTGGAGGTCCTGGGGTGGCATGGTTATACGTGGTCTGTGGTTGTGGATGTACTGACAAATTCTCTAAAATGACGTTGGAGTCAGTTTATGTTGTAGAACTGAACATTAAATTCTCTGGCAACAGCTCCGGTTGACAGTCCTGCAGTCAGCATGCCAATTGCACTCTACCTCAAAACTTCTGTGTCTTGTGACAAAACCACACATTTTAAAGTGGCCTTTTGTTGTCCCCAGCACAAGGTGCAGCTGTGTACTGATCATGCTGTTTAATCAGCTTCTTAATATGCCACACCTGTCAGGTGGAGGAATTCTCTTGGCAAATGAGAAATGCTCGCTAACAGGGATGTAACCAAATTTGTACACAACATTTGAGAGAAATAAGCTTTTTGTGCGTATGGAACATTTCTGGGATTTCTGAAACATGGGACCAACACTTTACAAGTTGCGTTAATATTTTTGTTCAGTGTAGAACAGAAAGACTTCTCGACAGGGTCTCGACTGCCCTGCCTGGTTGGGCTGAGGAGACAGTGGATTTCTGCCTGGTTGGGCTGAGGAGACAGTGGATTGCTGCCTGGTTGGGCTGAGGAGACAGTGGATTGCTGCCTGGTTGGGATGATGAGACAGTGGATTGCTGCCTGGTTGGGCTGAGGAGACAGTGGATTGCTGCCTGGTTGGGCTGAGGAGACAGTGGATTGCTGCCTGGTTGGGCTGAGGAGACAGTGGATTACTGCCTGGTTGGGCTGATGAGACAGTGGATTTCTGCCTGGTTGGGCTGAGGAGACAGTGGATTGCTGCTTGGTTGGGCTGAGGAGACAGTGGATTTCTGCCTGGTTGGGTTGAGGAGACAGTGGATTGCGCAGTGAGATAGAACAGTAAATAGGCATTTCAACATCATGGCCTCCCACAGGGAACAGATGTCTATTCCACGTTGGTTAACCGTCATTTCATTGATTCAACCATTAATTCAACGTTGAGTCAACCAGTGTGTGCCCAGTGGGTTTAGCCTGTGGTATTTTATCGAATAAACACCAGCTGGAATGCAGCTTTAGCCAATCAGCATCCAGGATTATACACACCCACATAAATAAATAAGCGCATGTAGAATATATAAGTATTTTTACAGACTTCATCATTGGCAGTGGACAACATAATTTTGTTTTTACACGACACAATAGAACACTTAAACTGGAACGACACTCTCAGTAACTGTTGCACAAATATAACTTGAGACCTGAAAAAATATGATTCCAACATAATTGGCTTTAAAGTTCCGAACCCTCATTGGTTTGAATGATGTCAATAATTGTATCGTGTATTCTTTTTTAACTTAACATGAATTGGGGTATTTGCAAACCTCTCACCCAAATATTCAAATGAGCCCATGCCTCTACATTATGAAGTAGCTGGGCTTAGTGTGGGCTAGCCTGCGTTGGGCTGATGTGAGGTTGGTGTAGGCTAGCTTGTGTTAAGCTTGTTGTGGGCTAGCCCCTGCCCATCTTGCCAACCAAATACCCACATGGGGCCAATGGGGATGTTTGCTGGACTGTGTCTAGTCTGCCTTTTATATTCAGAATGGATGTTTTTAACAAGAGTAGACATCCTGATTGGGGGCATTGCTGCTTTCTGACCGTTCCTTTATCCCTCCCTCTTTGGCTCTCTCTCTGCCCTCCCGTTCTGCACGCTCTTAACCAGCACTCAGAAAATATCAGGCACCTGACAGCGCCTTTATTAAATTAATCTACTGCTAAATGAAATGCCATCAATACCTCTAAATTGCAGATGCTGTATAAAATGTCAATCACTGTCCTTGAGGAATTGATGTGGATGGCCATTTTGATTACCCCTCACTTTGTTAATGTCCTGTGATTTACAGCGCCTCCAAGGACAGTTGACTATATATCAGGGTCTGATTTAAAGACACTACAAATAATACTGTGTGCGACTCCGGGATGCTGGCCTTCTAAGTAGAGTTGCAAAGAAAAAGCCGTATCTCAGACTGTCCAATAAAAAGAAAAGATTAAGATGGGCAAAAGAACAGACACTGGACAGAGGAACTCTGCCTAGAAGGCCAGGGTCCCAGAGTTGCTGATGTTGAGACTGGTGTTTTGCAGGTACTATTTAGTGAAGCTGCCAGTTGAGGACTTGTGAGGCGTCTGTTTCTCAAACCAGACACTCTAATGTACTTGTCCTCTTGATCAGTTGTGCACCGGGGCCTCCACTCCTCTTTCTATTCTGGCTAAAGCCAGTTTGCGCTGTTCTGTGAAGGGAGTAGTACACAGCGTTGTATGAGATCTTCAGTTTCTTGTCAATTTCTTGCATGGAATAGCCTTCATTTCTCAGAAAAAAATAATAGACTAACGAGTTTCAGAAGAAAGGTCTTTGTTTCTGGCCATTTTGAGCCTGTAATCGAACCCACAAATGCTGATGCTCCAGATACTCAACTATTCTAAAGAAGGCCAGTTTTATTGCTTATTTAATCAGCACGACAGTTTTCAGCTGTGCTAGTGTAACCGATGTGAAATGGCTAGCTAGTTAACGGCGTTCTCTTTAGAAATGTGAATGAGGATTCTACTATAAAGGAGGGGCTCATGAGACCTCTTTGAGTCAGTGGTCTGGCAGAGTGTCTCAGTCTCGTGACGCGCGCTCCCGACAGAGTTACCTCTCGTTCCAGTGCTTTTCTTCAGACAAAGGAATTATTGATGTTTTATGTTAAAAACATCCTAACCTAATCCTTGATTCCATACATCGTTCGACATGTTTCTAAAGGACTGTAACGGAACTTTTCGAGTTTTTGTCTGGACGAAGTGCCTGTGCATCATGAAGATGGATTACTGGGCTGGATTACAAGTGGCTATTTGGACATAAATGATGGACTTTATGGAACTTTATGGAACAAATCAGTCATTTATTGTCGAACTGGGATTCCTGGGAGTGCCTTCTGATGAAGATCATCAAAGGTAAGTGAATACTTAGAGTGTTATTTCTAACTTCTGTTGACTCCAAAATGGAGGATATTTCTCTGGCTGTTTTGGGTTCTGAGCGCCGTTCTCAGATTATGCTTTTTCCGTAAAGTTTTTTTAAAATCTGACACAGCGGTTGCATTAACAATGTCTACACTGTATTTCTGATCAATTTGATGTTATTTTAATGGACAACAAAATTTTGTCCAAACTTTTGTACGGTAGTGTACGCGGCACATGCATACGGAACAAAGTCTTGCATGTGTTTACATGGTTTTGCGCATGTGCCAGGTGATCGAAATTTCAACGGCAGTACCAGCGCTCTAAAATGTCTGGTAAAAATACTTTTATGTGGGGCCTCCCGGGTGGCGCAGTGGTTAAGGGCGCTGTACTACTGTCCACGTTTTTGCAAGGCTTTAATTCAGACTGGATCCCAGATATCAGGGGTAATAGTCTGATTTATTAGGCAAGTTAGTGCCATTCAGCCTTGTACTGTTTGTTTGGTCAAAAGTTACAAACACTGTAGGCTATCAGTAAATCAAATTCACAGAGCCTGATCAACTATTGACTGTTTAAAAATACAACTGTTTACATTAGGCCCAGCATTAACATGCATCTTTCTGTTGTTGTTTGAGATTCTTGCTTAGTAGCAAACTGCAGGCACTGGGCTGCATTCTAAGGCGAATGCACGCCTGATCAAGCTCGTTTTCACTGCACAGTCACTAAATGAATCTCTCCTTGGAGAGGGGCTGGTATTTTACATTTTACATTTTTTTTGCCAGTCATGAAAAGTATTGAATAAGTAATCTAAAATGCATATTTAAAACGTAACTATATTTTTAAATGCATTCTATGCTGTGAAAAAATGAATGTTTAAAGGATGTAGCCTCATCATGTGACTAACTTACCTGCCTTTAGTATCTTCCAGGTAAGGGCAGGGCTTGTTAAAACATTGGTTTTTGTGCAGCAACTTTATTAATTTTAATAAACACACTCACACACACACACAGACAGACATCTAGTTGCCAGCGCCATTCTTTAAAGACTGAAGCCTAGATCTCTTTATTACAAGAGAGAGAGAGAGAGAGAGAGAGAGAGAGAGAGAGAGAGAGAGAGAGAGAGAGAGAGAGAAACAAAGAGACAGAGAGACAGAGAGACAGAGACTGTTATGGTGTAAAGTAATGGACAGTGAGACAATTAAGATGCCTGAGCCTCCCTTTGGAAAAAGCCACTCAATCCAAGTTGTATCATAGATCTAGAAAGCATTGTGAGCCAATGACATATCCATAATTCTATTAGAATCCATTTCACTAATATGTTGGGAGATTTGTGGGAAACGCGCATCTCAACCTGGATTGGACTACATGACTATATTGCTGTCTACCCACTACTGTAAGTAACATGTCTTCCATTACAACCACAATGTTTGAAAAACAACAACAATGGGATTAAGTGAGAAAACTCAGCCAAGAGGAAGCAAACTAAGTTGATTCAATCCAATTGTTACTAATATTATCACAGTCATCATCTCTGTCATTACCGCTGTGTTTTCCTCCAATGAAATCTACTATAATTTTCCTCCCCATTAAATGTGCATTATCATCTATAGTCTACAGAGGCTGGGCCAACATGTGTGCTGCTCTCGCTCCGATCTCCTGAATACACAGAATTAATTCAGGAGAACAGCAGCAAAGTTGCAATTTCCTGTCATTTAGAAAGAAGGGGGTAGCTGCTGGGTATTCTGCAGGGAGGGAGAATTCTCTAAGATTCCCTTCCCTCTGTTCTCCTATCCTCTCCTTATCCCTCTCTTCCCTCTCCTCCTCCCTCTCTTTCTTCTCTTCTGAACTGTATACAAATGGGCATTTCTCTCTCCTAGCCCTGACACATTGGACTCAGATGACAAACTGTGAGATTTATCCTGATTCTGTTTGTTACTGACTCAAATAAAGACCTAGAGATTCCTTTCATCTCATATGGCATACAGTAGTTTATAGCTCATATGCAGCCCTGCTATACTGCAGCAGACTCAATTGACAGTATAGTACATGACATCTGGTTTCAATGAAGGGATGATTATTGTTTACATGCACACACCATAACACTTACAGAACATGTTGCTGATAAACAGTACGAGCAAAGCTGAGTTCTGGCTGAGAATTATTCTAAAAGAGCCATCGCAGCATATTCAGTGCAGAGTTCAAACTCACAACCAGCATTTGTCTCTGTTTAAACGTTTGGGGCTTTGTACTGGATGCTCCTACAGGCCCTGGTGCTTGTATTTTCCTTTCCGCATCCAAAGTGTATGAGCGATGTTGTGAAGGAAGATAAAATATCAGTGTAAAGAGGCTAACAGAGCCAAACCCAGCCTCTTCCCTCATAGCAAGCTGCTGCACCACAAAGGCACACAGGTGAATTATTGATATCCTACATTTGTATTGAGGAGGTATCATCTGAGGAATCCGCTGGCGCTCCTCTGCTAGCTGAAACACTGTTGTCAGCACACCTAGTTCAGGCCAGAAGTGCTTACTACTGCTGTATACACCCACACAGTTCTCTGTGTCTTACTGCTTCCACACACACACACACACACACACACACACACACACACACACACACACACACACACACACACACACACACACACACACACACACACACACTATGTGCCTCCTGATGGCCACATGACTGTTCATCACAAATACCTCTCAATTGCAGGGACAAAGTTACTGAACAGAGACAACCTCATCATGAGTCCAACTCCACCAGGACACGGCTTAATTGTATGTTTCTCTCCTAGAGAACACAGAGAGGGCTGTGTGTGTGTGAGTGTGTGAGTGTGTGTGTGTGTGTGTGTGTGTGTGTGTGTGTGTGTGTGTGTGTGTGTGTGTGTGTGTGTGTGTGTGTGTGTGTGTGTGTGTGTGTGTGTGTGTGTTTGTCAAAGCAGTAAGACACAGAGTATACAGCAGCAGTAAGCACTTCTGGCCTAAACTAGATGACCGAGAGAGATGAATAGATCTGCTGACACATCTCTGCTGCTAACAGCTTTGTTCCTCCTGCTCCTCCTGTTCCTCTCTCCTCCTCTCTGTTCCTCTCTCCTCCTCTCTGTTCCTCTCTGTTCCTCTCTGCTCATCTCTGCTCCTCTCTTTTCCTCTCTCCTCCTCTCCCCTCCTCTCTGCTCCTCTCTGCTCTTCTCTTTTCCTCTCTCCTCCTCTCTCCTCCTCTCTGTTCCTCTCTCCTCCTCTCTGTTCCTCTCTGCTCCTCTCTGCTCATCTCTGCTCTTCTCTTTTCCTCTCTCCTCCTCTCTGCTCCTCTCTTTTCTTCTCTGCTCCTCTCTTTTCCTCTCTCCTCCTCTCTGTTCCTCTCTCCTCCTCTCTGTTCCTCTCTGTTCCTCTCTGCTCATCTCTGCTCCTCTCTTTTCCTCTCTCCTCCTCTCCCCTCCTCTCTGCTCCTCTCTGCTCTTCTCTTTCCTCTCTCCTCCTCTCTCCTCCTCTCTGTTCCTCTCTGCTCCTCTCTGCTCATCTCTGCTCTTCTCTTTTCCTCTCTCCTCCTCTCTGCTCCTCTCTTTTCTTCTCTGCTCCTATCTTTTCCTCTCTCCTCCTCTCTGTTCCTCTCTGCTCCTCTCTGTTCCTCTCTCCTCCTCTCCGTTCCTCTCTGCTCCTCTCTGTTCCTCTCTGCTCCTCTCTGTTCTTCTCTGCTCCTCCTGTTCCTCTCTGTTCCTCTCTCCTCCTCTCTGTTCTTCTCTTTCTGCTTGTGGTGCCAACTGGCTTATATGATGACATATTGACAGAGGTTCCATGAAGGCACACGGCTCCCTAACTGCTTGCTGGGTTGGAGAGGTCTGTGGGGGTCGTCTGGGGAAATAAAGAGGGGAGTCTGGTGGAGGAGATGAGGATGAATGAGAACATTCCTGGATGTCAGCAGCAGCAGCATATTGATGTATAGCCAGAAGAGAGGAGACGAGAGCAGAGGAGTGGGCAAATGTAGACTATTAGACTATTGAGATGCACTCCTGGGTTCCGAGTGAGCAGGGCAGCCATTGATTTCCTCTCCTCTCTCTAACTGGTGTTACCAGCGATTACCAGGCCCGGTGGGCAGCAGTCTGGTCTCCAACACAAACACACAGCACAAGACCAGAGGGAACACAACTCACAACTCCCAGCCTAGCCAAGGGGTCAGCTATAAATCAATATGACCTTCTTCTACAACACGGAACACAGATCCTTCCTTCTAACTGGCTCCATCTTCCAGTATCCCCCAGAAGGCCTTAAGGCCCTAAGGCCCCCAGGGTAATGCAGTATTGTACTACCCACAATGCTGAGACAATCATGATCTTTTGTCTTTTAGAGAGGTACTGGAGGGTGATAGATACAGTAGGAAGACCCTTGAATCGATCATTGAATTGTAATAGAGGTGTTTCAATGGTGATTAACCTTGCCTGAGACCTGAAGAGATGCGTTTGTCTCCCACTAAAACAGTCTTGTGGTACACAAGAGACCTCCGGCTGTGTTTGAGAGGATAAAAACCACAATGTATCCTTAGTAAATTGTGACTGACTGATCTTCAAATTATAATGAGTCGTTATTATGATGCACGATGTTTTGTAGGTCAGTCTCTCGAACACGGTTCCAGTCTAGGATGTCACACCCACATCCACTCACTAAGGCATGAATCTGGTGTGTTGACTCACTACATGGTGACATGCTGAAACAACCCTTGAAAATCACAGAGGAAAATGTTTTAATAAACTAATATAGTTATCTTGGGAAATCTAGAGCGGAACATTCTCATTTTTCCATCCAAGCTCTGTTCTCTAATTGGCTTACTGTGCGTGGGTTGTGTTGTGTGAGGAAGTCAGTCAGGATGCAGGGGGTTTAAGCAGAAAGCACTGACCCCTGAGGTGTCGCCCCCTGGAGGCCTGTTAGGGTACAGCTGCACAATGAATCACTCTTGCAGACTCATTTTCCCAGAATCCCCTAGGTGTCACATTCTGACCATAGTTCTTTTGTGGTTTCCTTGTTTTAGTGTTGGTCAGGACGTGAGCTGGGTGGGCATTCTATGTTGGATGTCTAGTTTGTCTGTTTCTGTGTTTGGCCTGATATCCTTCTCAATCAGAGGCAGGTGTTAGTCATTGTCTCTGATTAGGAACCATATTTAGGTAGCCTGTTTTGTCATCGTGGGTGGTGGGTGATTGTCTATGTTAGTTGCTTGTGTCAGCACAGTTCTTATGATAGCTTCACGGTCGTTGTTCATTTATTGTTTTGTTCAGTTTACTTCGTGTTTTTCGTCATCTATTAAATTATGCATTCACACCACGCTGCGCTTTGGTCCGCTTCTTACAACAATCGTGACAGAATCACCCACCACAACAGGACCAAGCAGCGTGGTGACAGACAGCGGCAGCAGGAGCAGCGCAAGGAGGAATGGACATGGGAGGACGAGTTGGACGGTAAAGGATCCTGGGCACAACCAGGAGAATATCGCCGCCTGAATATCGCCGCGCTGGTATGAGGAGGCAGCACGGCGGCACGGATGGAAGCCCGAGAGTCAGCCCCAAAAATGTCTTGGGAGGGGCACACAGGAAGTGTGGCGAAGCCAGGTAGGAGACCTGCGCCAACTTCCTGTGCTCACCGGAGGGCGAGAGAGACCGGGCAGGCACCGTGTTATGCTGTGGAGCACACGGTGTCTCCAGTGCGGGTGCATAGCCCGGTGCGGTACATACCAGCTCCGCGTATCGGCCGGGCTAGAGTGGGCATCGAGCCAGGTGCCATGAAGCCGGCTCTACGCATCTGCTCTCCAGTGCGTCTCCTTGGGCCGGCGTACATGGCACCAGCCTTACGCATGGTGTCCCCGGTTCGCCTGCAGAGCCCAGTGCGGGCTATTCCACCTCGCAGCACTGGCAGGGCGACCGGGAGCATTCAACCGGGTAAGGTTGGGCAGGCTCGGTGCTAAAGAGCTCCAGTGCGCCTGCACGGTCCGGTCTATCCAGTACCACCTCCACGCACCAGCCCTCCGGTGGCAGCCCCCCACACCAGGCTGTCTCTCCGTCTCATCCCTACAGGTGCTCCCGCCTGTCCAGCACTGCCGGAGCCTTCCTCCTCTCCAGTGCTGTCAGAGTCCCCGCCTGTCCGGCGCTGCCAGAGCTTCCGCCCCTCAGTCCAGAGGCGCCAGAGCCCCTCAGTCCAGAGGCGACAGAGCTCCTCCGTCCAGCGCTGCCAGAGCCTTCCTCCTCTCCAGCGCTGCCGGAGTCTCCAGTCTGCCCAGCGCCACCTGAGCTGGCCGTCTGCCCAGCGCAGTCTGAGCTGGCCGTCTGCCCAGCGCCGCCAGAGCCGCCAGTCAGCATGGAGCCGCCAGAGCCGCCAGTCAGCATGGAACCGCCAGTCAGCCAGGATCTGCCAGAGCTGCCATTCAGCCAGGATCTGCCAGAGCCGCCATTCAGTCAGGATCTGCCAGAGCCGCCAGTCAGCCAGGAGCTGCCAGAGCCGTCAACCAGCCTGAGCTACCTCTCAGTCCTGAGCTACCCCTCAGTCCTGAGCTACCCCTCAGTCCTGAGCTACCCCTCAGTCCTGAGCTACCCTTCAGTCCTGAGCTACCTCAGTCCTGAGCTGCCCCTCAGTCCGGAGCTGCCCCTCAGTCCAGTGGGGCCCTTTGTTAGGGTTCCTAGGCCAAGGTCGGTGGCGAGGGTCGCTACTCAAAGAACGCTAAGGAGGTGGACAAAGACAATGATGGAGTGGGGTCCACGTCCAGCGCCAGAGCCACCACCGCGGACAGATGCCCACCCAGACCCCTATAGGTTTAATGTGGAGTCCGCACCTTGGGGGGGGGGGGGGGGGTACTGTCACGTTCTGACCCTAGTTCTTTTGTGTTTTCCTTGTTTTAGTGTTTGTCAGGACGTGAGTGGGTGGGCATTCTATGTTGAATGTCTAGTTTGTCTGTTTCTGTGTTTGGAATGATATGGTTCTCAATCAGAGGCAGGTGTTAGTCGTTGTCTCTGATTGGGAACCATATTTAGGTAGCCTGTTTTGTCATTGTGGGTTGTGGGTGATTGTCTATGTTAGTTGCTTGTGTCAGCACAGTTCTTATGATAGCTTCACGGTCGTTATTTGTTTATTGTTTTTGTACAGTTTACCTCGTGTTTTTCGTCATCTATTAAATGATGCATTCACACCACGCTGCGCTTTGGTCCGCTTCTTACGACGATCGTGACACTAGGCTGTAAGAGGACTGAGTGAGAGGGAGAGGAGCAGCAGCTGGGTGGGTGGGAGTTGAGTCTTCCACTGCCCATCTGGTAGGCAAAATACAGTAAGTGAGGTTCCACTGGTAGGCTTAGCAGAACAGGGCCGGGGCCAGTAGTTGAACAGTTCAGCAGTTGACGGTACAGTAGTAGAGGTAGCAAGGCAAGTCAACTGTAGAAGGACAGCACCTACCCCCATACCTGAGGCAACTGGTGGTACCTTAATTGGGGAGGACAGGCTCATAGTAATGCCTGGAACAGAATAAATGGAACGGTTTCGAACACGTCAATGTATCATAACTGTTATAACTTTCAGCTAAGTTATTTGTTAAAACCTTCAAAGTTTTCCCGTTGTCTAAATCTCTCCTCTACTCAGCAGGAGAGAGCTGATGCTTTCTGGGTTTAGTCTCTTCATAGGGCTCTGAAAGAGAGAAAGATAGCTGGAGGGAGAGGGAGAGAGAAAGCTATAACACTTCTGATGGCTTTACAGTGAATATCTCTCAATGTAATCTAGATGAAACATGGGACCAGATCTGATCCACCTGCTGGATATCTAGAGGCTGGGCTATAGGCAAAGGGACATAAGGTCATAGGGTCAGTACCCACATCTTTACCCTTCAAACTGGCAGTCCACTTCCAGACAGATGGATAGAGGTGGGGAGTGGACATTGCTGCTATTAAGAGCTATTAATAGCATCCAAATGTCCAGGCACTGATGTCATTTTGTATGTGTGTGTGTGTGTGTGTGTGTGTGTGTGTGTGTGTGTGTGTGTGTGTGTGTGTGTGTGTGTGTGTGTGTGTGTGTGTGTGTGTGAAGTGGCAGCGGCTGGGTTCCCTGGGAATTGAAATTAATGAGTGTAATCAGAAGCAAACAGCGAGCAAAGCAAGGGCAATTAATACAAACAGGCGGGCAGTGGGCTGAGGGCTGGAGGCTGGAGAGAGACGGGGATTAAGATGCAGTGTGGACAGGCAGGCAGCTCTCAGCAGCAGATGTCCTGGAGGACGGGTGCTGGGAGGCTGGCACCAACACACATCCGCCAACCGGACGCTCTGGTCGGGGCAGCCAGCAGGCCCAACGCGAGCTGACAACCTCCTGGCAACGTTCTGATAACGTGATGATCTCTATTTAGAGCCAAGCTGAGAGAGTAGTCAGGGCCCTGGGCTGCTTGGTGAAGGCCTGGCTATATCAGAGTAACACTCAGTATGGAGGCTATACAGTGTGTATGTTTATAGAACTCCACAGATGTTCTAAAGGGCTGTGTGTTTATATAACTGTTCTGTTGTTCTAAAGGGCTGTGTGCTTATAGAACTCCACAGATGTTCTAAAGGGCTGTGTGTTTATAGAACTCCACAGATGTTCTAAAGGGCTGTGTGTTTATAGAACTCCACAGATGTTCTAAAGGGCTGTGTGTTTATAGAACTCCACAGATGTTCTAAAGGGCTGTGTGCTTATAGAACTCCACAGATGTTCGAAAGGGCTGTGTGTTTATAGAACTCTACAGACGTTCTAAAGGGCTGTGTGTTTATAGAACTCCACAGATGTTCTAAAGGGCTGTGTGCTTATAGAACTCCACAGATGTTCTAAAGGGCTGTGTGCTTATAGAACTCTACAGACGTTCTAAAGGGCTGTGTGTTTATAGAACTCTACAGATGTTCTAAAGGGCTGTGTGCTTATAGAACTCCACAGATGTTCTAAAGGGCTGTGTGCTTATAGAACTCTACAGACGTTCTAAAGGGCTGTGTGCTTATAGAACTCTACAGACGTTCTAAAGGGCTGTGTGTTTATAGAACTCCACAGATGTTCTAAAGGGCTGTGTGCTTATAGAACTCTACAGACGTTCTAAAGGGCTGTGTGTTTATAGAACTCCACAGATGTTCTAAAGGGCTGTGTGTTTATAGAACTCCACAGATGTTCTAAAGGGCTGTGTGCTTATAGAACTCCACAGATGTTCTAAAGGGCTGTGTGTTTATAGAACTGTGCTGTTGTTCTAAAGGGCTGTGTGTTTATAGAACTGTGCTGTTGTTCTAAAGGGCTGTGTGTTTATTGAACTGTGCTGTTGTTTTAACTGGCTGTGTGTTTATAGAACTCTACAGATGTTCTAAAGGGCTGTGTGTTTATAGAACTCTACAGATGTTCTAAAGGGCTGTGTGTTTATAGAACTCTACAGATGTTCTAAAGGGCTGTGTGTTTGCAGAACTCTGCTGTTGTTCTAAACGGCTGTGTGTTTATAGAACTCAGCTGTTGTTTTAAAGTGCTGTGTGTTTATAGAACTCAGCTTTTGTTTTAAAGTGCTGTGTGTTTATAGAAATGTTCTGTTGTTTTAAATGGCTGTGTATTTATAGATTTGTGCTGTTGTTTTAAATGGCTGTGTGTTTATAGATTTGTGCTGTTGTTTTAAATGGCTGTGTGTTTATAGATTTGTGCTGTTGTTTTAAATGGCTGTGTGTTTATAGAACTCTGCTGTTGTTTTAAAGTGCTGTGTGTTTATAGAACTGTTCTGTTGTTTTAAATGGCTGTGTATTTATAGATTTGTGCTGTTGTTTTAAATGGCTGTGTGTTTATAGAACTCTGCTGTTGTTCTTAAGGGCTGTGTGATTATATAACTTTGCTGTTGTTTATAGAACTCTTCTGCGCACAAACATCAGCCCACAGGGAGAAGCACGAGATTGAACTTCACTCAACTTTCTCAAGTAGTGGTCACCAACCGGTCGATCCATGGCATTCCTAGACGATCGTCAAACATTTCTGTAAAAAACCCAACGATAAGGCCTGTCTCAGCTGTTGGTAGAAGGTGCACCAGATTCAGCTGCCCTGCATGCCGGTTAGGCGAACTGTTGCCATTTTTAACCATTTCATGTGTCTGAAGGTACAAACTCTGCCTTCCCAGCAGGCCCAGAGAGCAAATCAAGTGCACTATAGGCCTACCACTTTGCCAGCAGCATACCACCCTGTATCCCACTGCTGGCTTGCTTCTGAAGCTAAGCAGGGTTGGTCCTGGATGGGAGACCAGGTGCTGCTGGTCTAAATATCCTAATGCCCCAGGGCAGTGATTGGGGACATTGCCTTGTGTAGGATGCTGTATTTTGGATGGGTAATTAAACGGGTGTCCTGACTCACTAAAGATCCCATGGGACATATTGTAAGAGTAGGGGTGTTGACCCTGGTGTCCTGGCTAAATTCCCAATCTGGCCCTCATATCATCCTCAGCTTACAATTGGCTCATTCATCCCCCTCCTCTCCCCTGTAACTATTCCCCATGTCGTTGCTGTAAATGAGAATGTGTTCTCAGTCAACTTACCTTGATAAAATAAAACCACTGGCCAATTGGATGGCTCAGATGACTGTGTCTGTAGGAATGTAGCAGGCCTAAAAGAACGTTGATACTGTGAGATTTCAAAATGTTTAAAACCATGACTAGAGAGAGACTCAATAAATACAGAAAAAAAATGAGTGAGTTCATATTTAAGTTTTTCCTCAGCACTGTATTCAACACTTTTATAAACCATAAAATGTGTGTTCTTCCTATTTCCCCTCAGCGCTAAAAGGCACACTGCATCAGTAATGAATGAGTTGGAAAGTGGATCTATAAGCAGGCGTTATTGTTATTATTAGCAGCTTGGGTTTTTTTTAATATTGAGGAATATTTCACTTTGTCTGTTCATAGGAGTATCAACATGAATTTGTGCATGAGGCAGAAATAATGCGGTGCAACTCGAGTTTCACCATCATCTGCAAGACTGTGTCCCTTTTTGGTCAATGTCAGTGGAGGAAAGGGAGAGTGGAGGGATGTTGAGAGGCGGACCCTCAGTCTGTTCCTCTCTCCCTCTGCTGAGACTGACCATCAGATGCAGGCACCATCATCCCAATAAATTAAAAATAGAAAGCACATTTATTTAAATGTATGCTCACTCAGCTGTGCTTTATAAGTAATACAACAATGGATCTATTACCAGTGTGATCATACAGCTTTTTTAATAAAGAAAAATGGCCCGAACAACAATGCATTGGCATGGCATTTCCAGCAATGCCAATATGCGGTGATAATGTATTGGGCCTATAGCTGACTCCACCAATCTCATTGCTACAGTACTGTTTTTAATTGATTAATGTTGCATGGGCTTATGTTTTTTACGTCATGTTAAAAAAAAATATGAGTGGTAGATATCGTCGTACATATGATCTTGACTCAGAAAAGATTGGTGACCACTGTTCTAGAGTTTTCCCTGTTAACACTATCAACGTTTCTCTTTACTGTGGCAATTGTGATCGAATCACACAATATTAGCCACTTTCAAAGCAATATACCAAAACAAAACAAACTATGCAAGAGATTTTGTTATAGGCATAATTCATCGTAGTAGGATTCTATTGCATTGATCCCACTACTCAGCCCATACTCCACACAGATCGGTGAGGCATAACCAATCAGAGCTGCAGTAGGCCTATATGCAAATAGACCGTTGCCATAAATGGATCTGTGCCATTTTGTCACGAGTCCGACCGAGGGTGTTTCCCTTTCCCGGGCAGGTGGCGCTCGGCGGTCGTCGTCACCGGCCTATTAGCTGCCACTGATTGTTTTTCCTTCCCCTCCTTGTATGTTGAGTGGTAGCACCTGTGGATGTTTAATTAGTTTGTCTTTATTAGACAGCCGGGATTGTTGTGCGGGATTATTTCTATGTAACCTTCGGCTCTGTGGTATAGGCACGTGTTAGTGTCCGGTCGGGATTTTCCCATTGTACGTTTTGATTCCCTGTGTTTTGGGAACATAACTTTTTTGTGAGCACCCTGTGGTGCGTTGGTGCGATTAAAAGACGCGCAGCATTGAACTCTCTGTCTCCTGCATTTGACTCCACACCCACGACACCCGGAGCATTACAGAATCCCGCACCTATCAAATTGAATGGAGTCAGCAGGAGCAGCAGCCGACCCTCTCCCATCGATGGAGGAACGGGTTCTCCACCACACCACCGTCCTTCATCGGATCGGATCCGCGATGGATCAAGTGATGGAGAGAATGGACAGATGGGAGAGGAGTGGGCTCCTCTCTCCACCTTCGGCACCCACGGTTCCGGACTCCCCATCTCCCGACTCCAGCACCCTCCATCTGACGCTACCGAGGGCTTATGATGGAGCGGCGGCGGGTTGCCAGGGGTTTCTGCTCCAGCTGGAGCTATACCTGGCCACCATCAGACCCACTCCCTCAGGAGCAGAGAGGGTGAGTGTCCTCATCTCCTGCCTCACGGGTCGTGCCCTGGAATGGGCGAACGCGGTCTGGAATGGTCCAGACTCAGCGCGGGAGCACTACCCAGAGTTTTCCCGCCGCTTCCGTGCCGTGTTTGATCACCCTCTAGACGGCCGAGCGGCGGGAGAACGACTATTTCACCTCAGGCAGGAGAGGAGGAGCGCCCAGGATTACGCGCTGGAGTTCCGGACCTTGGCAGCCGGATCTGGGTGGAACGACAGGGCCCTCATGGACCACTACAGGTGTAGTCTCCGAGAGGATGTCCGCCGGGAGTTAGCGTGTCGGGACACCACTCTGTCACTGGATCAGCTGATTGACATGTCCATTCGACTGGATAATCTGCTGGCTGCCCGCGGGCGTTCAGAGAGGGTCCTGTGCGTTCCACCACCCAGCCCCTCCGCTCCCATTCCGATGGAGTTGGGAGGGGCTGCGCCGAGGGGTACCGGAGGAGGAGGCTTTCCCAGCACCAACCCTGGTCGGAGAGGACACACGTCTGATCGGTGCTGGGGGGGTCCGTCTGGGAGTAGAGATGGCAGGCGGAACGCTTCTCGGTCACCCCAGGTGAGTCAGCATCAAACTCACCCAGAACCCCCTGTTGGCCACATGTTTGTCTTAACTTTTTTCCTTCGCTTTTTTCCCTCTTCCCAGCATAGGGCGCTAGTCGATTCAGGCGCAGCTGGGAACTTTATGGATCGCGGACTCGCCCTTAAGTTAGGGGTTCCGCTGGTGCCGATAGATTCTCCTTTCCCCGTGCACTCCCTAGATAGCCGGCCATTAGGGTCAGGGATGGTCAGGGAGACCACGGTCCCACTGGACATGGTGACGCAGGGGAATCATAGGGAGCGTATCAGTTTCTTTATTATTGATTCGCCTGCGTTTCCAGTGGTGCTGGGGACTCCCTGGCTGGCCCGGCACAATCCTAAAATTTCGTGGAGACAGGGGGTTCTCCAGGGGTGGTCAGAGGAGTGTTCTGGAAGGTGTTTGGGAGTTTCCATCGGTGCCACGTCGGTGGAGAGTCCAGACCAGGGTTCCACGGTGTGCATTCCCCCCGAGTATGCCGATTTGGCAATCGCTTTCAGTAAAGTGAAAGCGACTAAATTACCACCTTATCGACCGGGAAGGGATTGTACAATAGATCTCCAGGTAGACGCTGCGCTTCCCAAGAGTCACGTGTACCCGCTGTCCCAGGAGGAGACGTTGGCAATGGAGACATATGTCACGGAGGCGCTGGGACAGGGGTACATTCGGTCCTCCATTTCACCCGTCTCCTCAAGTTTATTTTTTGTGAGGAAAAAGGAAGGAGGACATCGTTTCTGATCGGGGCCCCCAATTCACGTCCCGGGTATGGAGAGCGTTCATGGAACGTTTGGGGGTCTCTGTCAGCCTGACCTCCGGTTATCACCCCGAGAGTAATGGGCAGGTGGAGAGAGTGAACCAGGAGGTGGGTAGGTTTCTGCGGTCGTATTGCCAGGATCGGCCAGGGGAGTGGGCACGATACATTCCCTGGGCTGAAATGGCTCAGAACTCACTACGCCACTCCTCTACTAACGTGTCCCCTTTTCAGTGTGTGTTGGGGTACCAGCCGGTCCTGGCACCATGGCATCCGAGCCAGACCGAGGCTCCTGCGGTGGAGGAATGGGTACAGCGCTCCAAGGAGACCTGGAGGGCCGTCCAGGAATCTCTACGACAAGCGAGTGGACGGCAGAAGAGGAGTGCTGACCGCCACCGCAGTGAGGCCCCCGTGTTTGTACCGGGGGACAGGGTCTGGCTCTCGACCCGAAACCTACCTCTCCGCTTGCCCTGCCGGAAGCTGGGTCCGCAGTGTGTAGGGCCCTTTAAAGTCCTGAGGAGGATAAACGAGGTGTGTTATCGATTACAACTCCCTTCCTATTATCGTATTAACCCCTCGTTTCATGTGTCTCTCCTCAGGCCGGTGGTAGCTGGTCCCCTGCAGGACAGTGAGGTACCGGAGGTCCCTCCCCCCCCGCTGGACATCGAGGGGTCCCCGGCGTACACGATCCGGGCCATTCTGGACTCAAGACGCCGGGTGAGGGGCCTGCAGTACCTCGTGGACTGGGAGGGGTACGGTCCGGAGGAGAGGTGCTGGGTACCGGTGGGGGACATCTTGGATCCCTCCATGTTGAGGGATTTCCATCGCCTCCATCCGGATCGCCCTGCGCCTCGTCCTCCGGGGCGACCTCGAGGCCGGTGTCGGCGCGCTGCGGGAGCCGCGCGTCAGGGGGGGGGGTACTGTCACGAGTCAAGTAAAGAGCTTTTTTTGGTCTTAAAGAGGCAGTGTTGTATTTTTAGATGGGCTTGAATAAGCTAAGCAGCCAATAGGCAGAGGGTAGCATAATTTGTCTGCTTCTCTGTAATAATGGTATGGGAATAATAATGCATTTTATTTTGTAAAGTGGTTTCTTGCATCAAACACCACAAGGAGATAAGTGGATAAACAGGTTAATATCAAGCCCTGCATATTTTGTTTTTTCCTAATCTCATGGATTTTAGGCCTACATTGAATACCACACATTAGCTGCAATTGTAGGCTGAATGATATAACAGCTATTTCCATGTTAAAATGTTATGGGATGCATTTTCTCCGCTGTTTTTAATGGTAGGCCACTCTGGTAGGCCTACAGTGCATTCAGAAAGTATTCAGAACCCTTCACTTTTTCCACATTTTGTTATGTTACAGGCTTATTCTAAAATGTATTAAATCGTTTTTTTCCCTCATCAATCTACACACAATACCCCATAATGACAAAGCAAAAACAGGTTTTAATTTTTTTTTAATCGAAAATATCACATTTACATAAGTATTCAGGCTATTTACTTAGTACTTTGTTGAAGCACCTTTGGCAGTGATTACAGCCTTGTGTCTTCTAGGGTATTACGCTACAAGCTTGGCAAACCTGTATTTGAGAGGTTTCTCCCATTCTTCTCTGCAGATCTTCTCAAACTCTGTCAGGTTGGATGGGGAGGTTGCTGCACAGCTATTTTCAGGTCTCTCCAGAGATGTTCGATCGGGTTCAAGTCTGTGCTGTGACTGGGCCACTCAATGACATTCAGAGACTTGTCCTGAAGCCACTCCTGCATTGTCTTGGCTGTATAAGTTATGAAAGTAAGACCACGTCGAATAAAAATGTAATAATTCAACAGGGGCGGGCCATAGACAGGTCAAGGCAGGTAGGGGTCAGTAAACCAGAGGTGGGGCAACAGTACCGGACGGCAGGCAGACTCAGGGTCAGGGGTAGGCAGAGGTTGGTAATCGAGAGGGGGGCAAAGGTACAGGTCGGCAAGCAGGCTCAGGGTCAGGAAACAGGAGACAAAGGGCTGTGAGACATGGGTTTGACTCTGGACACATGAAAGATGGGATGCATATGAAGGGTACGGGCAACAGAAGATGAACAGCAGAGGGGCTAATGATCTTGGAGATGGGAAACGGGCCGATAAACTGGGGGGAGAGTTTGCGGGATTCCACCAGGAGGGGCAGATACCGGGTGGACAGCCATACCTTCTGCCGAGAAGATACCGGGGAGCTGGGGTCCGATGGCGATCCGCTTGTCGTCGTTTCCTGTAGGTGGTCTTGAGGAGGGCCGACCGGGTTCTCCTTCAGGTACGACGACAGCGGCGGACAAACATCTGGGCAGAAGGTATGTCGACCTCCTCTTCCTGCTCAGGGAAGAGCGGGGGCTGATTCCTCAGGGAACACTCAAGCGTTGATAGGCCCGTGGTAGAGCAGGGAAGGATGTTGCAGGTGTATTCCACCCACACCAGCTGCTGGCTCCAGGTGGTGGGGTTGGTGGAGACCAGGCAGTGCAGGGTGGTCTCGAGGTCTTGGTTGGCTCGATCTGACTGGCCATTGGACTGGGGGTGGAACCCGGGGCACAGGCTGGCCAATAACCCAATGAGGGTGCAGAACGCCTTCCAGAACCGGGACGTGAACTGAGGACCACGGTCGGAGACAATGTCCACGGGCAGTCCACGGATCCAGAAGATGTGCTGGACCATGAACCGATTCAGCATGACGCGGAGAATGTCATTCACCAGAGCCTGGAATACGGCAGGGGCGTTGGTGAGGCCAAAGGGCATTATCAGATATTCGTAGTGGCCACTTGCCTTGTTGAAGGCGTTCTTCCGCTCGTCCCCCTCTCGTATCCACACCAGGTGGTAGGCGTTTTGTAGATCCAGCTTGGAGAACACAGTGGCCCCCTGGAGCGGCTGGAAGGCCTAGGAAATTAGTGGTAGCAGATAATGTTTCTTAACAGTGATGTCATTGAGTCCCCGGTAGTCAATGCACGGGCACAGGGTCTTGTCCTTGTGCCAGGGGGAGAGGAAGAGGGACGGATAAATCCAGTAGCTAGGGAGTCCCCAATGTAGTGCTCCATAGCCTTCCATAGATCCTGGAACTCCGTGGGAATGGCAGAGAGATCCGAAACCACATCCGAGGACACAGGAAGACGTCCCGGGGCAGGTTGCGCCAACTTCAGACAATGGGCGTGGCAGAACGGACTCCAGCCCATGATGTTATCCGTAGACCAGTTGATGAGTGGGTTGTGTCGCTGGAGCCAGGATAATCCCAAAACCACAGGAATCTGGGGGGGGGGGGGGGGGCTTGATGAGCAGGAACTGAATGGTCTCGCTGTGATTCCCTGACACACGTAGGTTGATGGGAGTGGTGTTATGGGTGATCTGACCTATAGAGCGCCTGTCCTACACTCTAACATCCACGGGAATGGAGCGGGGCTGAGTGGGGCTGTTCAGCTAGGAAGCCAGTGTGGTGTCCAAAAGGCTCTCATCGGCCCCAGGGTCAATGAGGACACGGAGAGATTTGGACTGTTTTCCGCACAGCAGAATGACATGAAAAGGGGTCAAATTCCCCATATGGCCCTTCAGAGTACTCGCACCTACCGGTGAGCCTGGTCTTATACTGGGCACGAGGACACAAAATGACCAAATGTCCCGCAATACAGGCAGATCCTTGTGCTGATCCGGTTTTGCTGCTCCACTGGCGACAGCCCAGCCCTGCTTAGTTGCATGGGCTCGGGAAACAGTGCCTCGGCCCTCGTCAGTGACTCTCGAAGAAGGTCGGGAAATCTCAGGTGCTCTTGGCCACGGGACCGCTGGGGACTTCTGGGATGACTCGGAGGCAATGTGGAATCCCTGGACATGCGAGTGAAATCGAATTTCCTCTCCATCCGTCATTCCCACCCATCGATGTGGATGGTCATAGCGATAAGGGAGTCAAAATCTGTGGGTAACTCCCAAGCCGCAAGCTCGTCCTTAACCTCCTCTGAGATGCTGTGCAGGAACATGTCAAACAGTGCTTCTGGGTTCCACGCACTCTCCGCTGCCAACGAACTACACCGCATAGTCCGCCCACAGTGCGGAAGTCCTGCCGGAGCTAGATTAGCTTCCGGGCAGCTTCACTCCCAGAGAACAGGGCATCAAAAACCTTCCTCACCTCTCTCACGAACCCCTCCAGGCTCGCGCATATGGCTGGCTGCTGTTCCCATACGGCTGAGAGCCCTACCAGACATCAGTGTGATTAGGTAGGCAATTTTTGGAGCGATCCGAGGGGAAGGAGGATGGCTGAAGCTCACAATTGAGGGCACACTGAGCTAAAAATGCCCGACAGTTGCTCAGCTCTCCATGAAAGAATTCCGGAGGAGGTAACCCGGGACTCCCGGGAAGGTGGAGTGGCCGGTGGGGCTGCGTTGCTAACCGCTGAGTTTCTGAGGGGCGGCAGACGAGGCAGGCAGACGACCCGCCAAATTGCTCCAGCAGCATGTCCAATGCCCGGTCATGGCGCTCAGCCAACATTTTGTCCCCTCCATCAGCCCACGAAGCAATTCCTTGTGCCTACCAATTGAGACTCCTTGGGAGGAGATGGTATTGCGCAGCTGGTCCAGGTCTGCTCGGTCAGTCATGGCCAGTTCGTACTATCAGGTATGAAGGTAAGACCCAGATGCAGACCACGTCGAATAAACAATAGTTTAGTAATTCAACAGGGGCAGGCGATAGACAGGTCAAGGCAGAGCTCGGTAATCCAGAGAGGTGAAAAGGTACAGGTCGACAGGCAGGCTCAGGGTCAAGGGCAGGCAGAGTGGTCAGGCAGGCGGGCTCGGAGTCAGGACAGGCAAGGGTTAAAACCAGGAGGGCGAGAAAAGAGAGACTGGAAAAAGCAGGAGCTGAGACACAAAACGCCGGTTGACTCGAACAAACAAGACAAACTGGCAAAAGACAAACAGAGAACATAGGTATAAATACACAGGGGATAATGAGGAAGATGGGCGACACCTGGAGGGGGGGGGGGGGGGGGGGTGAGAAAATCACAAAGACAAAAAGTTGACACAAAGTTGAAACAGATCAAGGTGTGACAGGCTGAGTGCTTAGGGTCTTTGCCCTGTTGGATGGTGAGTCTGAGGTCCTGAGCACTCTGGAGCAGGTTTTCATCAAGGATATATTTCATCAAGGATATACTTTTTTATATATAAAAAGTAGTCAGCCACCAATTGTGCAAGTTCTCCCACTTACGAAGATGAGAGAGGCCTGTAATTTTCATCATAGGTATACTTCAACTATGACAGACAAAATGAGAAAAAAAATCCAGAAAATCACATTGTAGGATTTTTTATGAATTTATTTGCAAATTATGGTGGAAAATAAGTATTTGGTCACCTACAAACAAGCATGATTTCTGGCTCTCACAGACCTGTAACTTCTTCTTTAAGAGGCTCCTCTGTCCTCCACTCGTTACCTGTATTAATGGCACCTGTTTGAACTTGTTATCAGTATAAAAGACACCTGTCCACAACCTCAAACAGTCACACTCCAAACTCCACTATGGCCAAGACCAAAGAGCTGTCAAAGAACACCATAAACAAAATTGTAGACCTGCACCAGGCTGGGAAGACTGAATCTGCAATAGGTAAGCAGCTTGGTTTGAAGAAATCAACTGTGGGAGCAATTATTAGGAAATGGAAGACATACAAGACCACTGATAATCTCCCTCGATCTGGGGCTCCACACAAGATCTCACCCCGTGGGGTCAAAATTATCACAAGAACGGTGAGCAAAAATCCCAGAACCACACGGGAGGACCTAGTGAATGACCTGCAGAGAGCTGGGACCAAAGTAACAAAGCCTACCATCAGTAACACACTACGCCGCCAGGGACTCAAATCCTGCAGTGCCAGACGTGTCCCCCTACTTAAGCCAGTACATGTCCAGGCCCGTCTGAAGTTTGCTAGAGAGCATTTGGATGATCCAGAAGAAGATTGGGAGAATGTCATATGATCAGATGAAACCAAAATAGAACATTTTGGTAAAAACTCAACTCGTCGTATTTGGAGGACAAAGAATGCTGAGTTGCATCCAAAGAACACCATACCTACTGTGAAGCATGGGGGTGGAAACATCATGCTTTGGGGCTGTTTTTCTGATCAGTGTAAAGGAAAGAATGAATGGGGCCATGTATCGTGAGATTTTGAGTGAAAACCTCCTTCCATCAGCAAGGACATTGAAGATGAAACTTGGCTGGGTCTTTCAGCATGACAATGATCCCAAACACACCGCCCAGGCAACGAAGGAGTGGCTTCGTAAGAAGCATTTCAAGGTCCTGGAGTGGCCTAGCCAGTCTCCAGATCTCAACCCCATAGAAAATCTTTGGAGGGAGTTGAAAGTCTGTGTTGCCCAGCAACAGCCCCAAAACATCACTGCTCTAGAGGAGATCTGCATGGAGGAATGGGCCAAAATACCAGCAACAGTGTGTGAAAACCTTGTGAAGACTTACAGAAAACGTTTGACCTCTGTCATTGCCAACAAAGGGTATATAACAAAGTATTGAGATAAACTTTTGTTATTGATCAAATACTCATTTTCCACCATAATTTGCAAATAAATTCATTAAAAATCCTACAATGTGATTTTCTGGATTTTTTTTCTCGTTTTGTCTGTCATAGTTGAAGTGTACCTATGATGAAAATTACAGGCCTCTCTCGTCTTTTTAAGTGGGAGAACTTGCACAATTGGTGGCTGACTAAATACTTTTTTGCCCCACTGTATGTACTTTGCTCCTTTCATTGTTCGCTCGATCCTGACTAGTCTCCCAGTCCCTGCGGCTGAAAAACACCCCGGACCATGATGCTGCCACCACCATGCTTTACCTTAGGGATGGTGCCAGGTTTCCTCCAGATGTGCCACTTGGCAGTCATGCCAAAGAGTTCCGTCTTCGTTTCATCAGACCAGAGAATCTTGTTTCTCATGGTCTGAGAGTCTGTTAGGTGCCTTTTGGCAAACTCCAAGCGGACTGTCATATGCCTTTTACTGAGGAGAGGCTTCCGTCTGGCCACTCTACCATAAAGGCCTGGTTGGTGGAGTGCTGCAGAGATAGTTGTCCTTCTGGAAGATTCTCCCATCTCCACAGAAGAACTCTGGAGCTCTGTCAGAGTGACCATTGGGTTCTTGGTTACCTCCCTGACCAAGGCCCATCTCCCCGATTGCTCAGTTTGGCTGGGTGACCAGCTCTAGGAAGAGTCTTGGTGGTTCTAAACTTCTTCCATTTAAGAATTATGGAGGCCACTGTGTTCTTTGGGACCTGCAGAAATATTTTGGTACCCTTCCCCAGAACGACACAATCCTGTCTCTACGGACAATTCTTTCAACCTCATGGCTTGGTTTTTGTTCTGACATGCACAGTCACTTATATAGACAGGTGTGTGCATTTACAAATTATGTCCAATCAATTGAATTTACCACAGGTGGACTCCAATCAAGTTGTAGAAATATCTCAAGGATGATCAATGGAAATAGGATGCACCTGAGCTCAATTTTGAGTCTCATAGCAAAGGGTCTGAATGCTTCTGTAAATAAGGTATTGCTCGTTCTTTTATTTTTATTAATTAGTAAAACAATTCTAAAAACCTGTTTTCACACTGCCATTATGGGGTATTGTGTGTAGATTGATAAGGGGGGAAACTATTTTTTCAATTTTAGAACAAGGCTGTAATGTAACAAAATGTGGGGTCTGAATACTTTCCACATGTACTGCACATTATGATCAAATCGCCACAGTAGCCTACATGGCCACTCTTTAAACTGTAAGTTAAAGTTGGTACAGCCTCAGTGTTCAAAGTAAGAAGTTGCACAGAATTTTCACAAAGTTCAAGTTTGCGCTCAGCAGACCTAAAATTTGCTCAGTGCCGAAAAACATTATAGGGAACATTGGCTGTGTATTTACAGAACTCTACAGATGTTCTAAAGGGTTGTGTGTTTATAGAACTCTACAGATGTTCTAAAGGGCTGTGTATTTACAGAACTATACAGATGTTCTAAAGGGCTGTGTGTTTATAGAACTCTACAGATGTTCTAAAGGGCTGTGTGTTTATAGAACTCCACAGATGTTCTAAAGGGCTGTGTGCTTATAGAACTCTACAGATGTTCTAAAGGGCTGTGTGTTTATAGAACTCTACAGATGTTCTAAAGGGCTGTGTGTTTATAGAACTCTACAGATGTTCTAAAGGGCTGTGTGTTTATAGAACTCTACAGATGTTCTAAAGGGCTGTGTGTTTATAGAACTCCACAGATGTTCTAAAGGGCTGTGTGTTTATAGAACTCTACAGATGTTCTAAAGGGCTGTGTGTTTATGTGTGTTTGAAAAATCAAGTTGCTCACTCTATCTTTAATACTCCCATGATATGTATTGTGGATGAACCCGTTTTGAGCTGGCATTCAAGCAATAGAAAATCTGAGTTACTGGGTCAGTGTACCAGCCCCTTCCACCCCATGTCAACTACTGTATAGGATGATGGAGAGCAGTGATTGTTTCCTGGTTTATTTTAAGCTCTTCTGATTGAAACATCCTAGTTGGCTTCATGTATTTAGGTGTTCTTATCCCTGTGTTTTCCCTTGTATAAATACAGAAAGTGTTCTGGTTGTTGTTTGGGTTAATTGATGTTAAACTAGACTGTCACAGCCACAGGATCCTCTCACGCTCTGCCTGTTTGTTTCCTGGGATCCTGGGTATTCCCCTGTGGTATAACGTTTCCAATGTTTATATGAGGTAATTATGTGAGTGTAAAACTACACCAGGCCGGAGCACAGAGCACTGTCAGAACCTCTCCATCCTGCCTCTCCAGTCCACATCAATTTAGCCTGAAATGGAACAATGATGTCACCTGCAAATAGATGCATTTAGCTGACGTAAAGGGAAGGAAGTAAGAGAGAAGGTGACATCATTTGTCAATCGATAGAGACCTTGTCCAGAATCTAGTTTACCATCACCCTCAATTTTCTTACATAACTTTTTCTATATATTATTTTAGATAAGTCTACTCAACTAAAGTTTGTAACCATTTGTATGTATTAGAAATTCTCTGACTGAATAGCACTTCTGAGATTCCAATCACATTGATTGAATTTACCTCTTAATGTGATTTGTCAGTCAATTTTGAGGAGAAATATTATTGCCTATTGATTGATTATAGCTGCCAAACATAAATCCAGTTTTTATTGTCTTTCTTCTGTAGCAGCCAAAGCTGTCTCTGTCGCCTTCATGTGCATCCATAAATTACTGCCACTTGCATAACTAGTGAAATATGTGTTTTCATACCTTTGAAAGGGAATAGTTTAATGTGCCACTCTTTTAGAACCCTATTAATTTAATGGCAGACAATTCACAGTAAACTAAAAAATTTACTGTTTCGTTCATGACCTAGGCTTCAAGAAACTGCCAGCTTACATAAAGTAGCCCAGGCTGTGCTTAGGAATTGACAACTTTCCTCACATAATTGCTTTAAAAGCTTTTATTTTGGCCAAGGATCAAAATATCACTGCTCCCTGATGTAGCATGCCTGCCCCCTTGTGGAATGATGGGACAATGTCACTTTGAAAGTCATCAAAACTTGAAATGGTGGAAAAAGATCAGTATCATTCTTTCAGTATGAGATTATTTTAAAAAATAGGGCATAATTATCCGGTATATAACGTTTTATTATTTCATATATTATACCATCATGAAACAGTAACCCAGTTCAAAAACAGACAGGATACATTTAACTCCATCTAAGGGGAAAATCTGGGTTTACAATGCACCAGTAAAGCCATCATTTTTGTCAGAGAGTGTCTGAGAAGGGATGATGGTTCCACCATACAGACTTTCACCAAATTATTCTCTCATTAATATGCTCATTCATCTCTATACAAAAGCAACTGTGTAACGTAATTAGAACCGTCAAATCAAACTGAAGTGCAAAAACAAAACTACTTGGCAATTAAAGCTGTTTCCATGGTTCACCACCCGAAAGCTATTTCAAAGCTCCAGGGATCCAGAGTTTAGAGTTGAACATTTCCATTATGAGAAACACACTTCTTCATTAAAGAAAAACTCCAGTCACCGGGATCAGGAGACGCCAAACATACACACACACGCTCAGACGCCAGTGAGTCGTATTTTTGAAGCTGTGCGTCAGAGCCGTGCCATGGGCCAAACCACTTATTAAACAGAGGAAAGCCAAGTGCCATAAAGGCAGGAGGCTGGCAACTTGTTATTATTCTTTCTGTGAGGTGAACAGCCAGAGATCAATGGCCGTGGTGGTTTCCTCTGCCACAACTATGGCCCAGTAAAGTACAGAGCCCCAGCCGACAGAGACAGATATTAACTAGCTCAGTTCCTTTGAAGCGAATGCCAAGAATAATTTCCCACATGTAACATTTCCCACCAAAACCACAGAGTCACTGCTGCATTCTCTACCCCACCACACAGAGCCAGGCCTATAGGCTACATTCACACAGAGTGAGAGAGGAGAGAGTGACAGAGAGAGAGATTGAGGGTGAGAGAAAACCAGTGAAAAAGGGAGTGGACACATATCATTTCTGTCATGAAATTGTCTTTGTGAAAGTACATACAGTGCCTTCAGAAAGTATTCACACCTCTTGACTTTTTCCATATTTTGTTGTGTTACACATTGGGATTAAAATATATTTAATTGTCATCTACACAAAATACTCTGCCGTAGTGGAATATTTGTATTATATTTTTATGAATATAAAATAAACATGAATATATCTTTATTAGTGCCCCAAGTCAATACATGTTAGAATCACCGTTGGCAGCAATGACATCTGTAAGTCTTTCTGGGTAAGTCTCTAAGAAAAGGGGATACCTAGTCAGTTGTATAACTGAATGCATTCAACTGAAAGTAAGAGCTTTGCAAACCTGGGATTGTACAATTATTTGCCCATTATTTTTTTCAAATTCTGCAAGTTCTGTCAAATTGGTTGTTGGTCATTGCTAGGCAGCCATTTTGAAGTTTTAGTCAAAGCTGTAACTAGGCCACTCAGGAGCATTCAACACTCATGTCTGAGAACGTCGGGAGATGACGTGGAAACCAGTCACTAGGGGCAACAGTGAGCACTGTTACCTTCAAGTAGGTTTTGGTTATGTTAAGGTGTTGTGGAAAGTGGTGGTGGATGGGTGTAAGCGTCTGCCTCTGGTTGCATGTAGGAATCCAGTGATATAAAGTTGTTTTTGATATTTTGGTTTTAAACCTATCCCTAACCTTAACCTTTACTCTAACTATTCAGAGTTAATACCAAACCTTAACCTTTACATTAACTATTCAGAGTTAATCCCTAACCTTAACCTTTACATTAACTATTCAGAGTTAATACCAAACCTTAACCTTTACATTAACTATTCAGAGTTAATCCCAAACCTTAACCTTTACATTAACCATTCAGAGTTAATCCCAAACCTTAACCTTTACATTAACCATTCAGAGTTAATACCAAACCTTAACCTTTACATTAACCATTCAGAGTTAATACCAAACCTTAACCTTTACATTAACCATTTGGAGTTAATGCCAAACCTTAAGAATTTGGAGTTAATGCCAAACCTTAACCTTTACATTAACCATTTGGAGTTAATGCCAAACCTTAAGAATTTGGAAACTAAACTTAACATTGGAAGGATAAAGAGAAGTAACCAAAAACTTTGAAATTTGACATTTGAGAAACATGGATGAACATCTAATTCTGACGTGAGACTGTGAGAGTCTTGCTTTTTGCAGTATTATTTAGTGCCTTATTGTAAACAGTATGCATGTTTTGGAATGTTTGTTAGCTGTACACGCTTCCTTCTTTTCATTATGTAATTAAGGTTAGTATTGTGGAGTAAAAACAGTGCTGTTGATCCACAGTGGCGTGTATTCATGGATATCTCTGTGTTTCATAATTTTACTACAATTCGCAAGAAGCTGAATGTATCTCACAGGAGAAAGCATCCGAGCGAGCAAACCAACACCCCTCTGTCTGTCTAGTTGCTGTCTAGTCTGTCTCGTCTAAACGAGTATACTGTTGCCACCCTTGGCATTGAAGGCAAGGGAAGCCATCGAGCATCTGGCCTTCCTTGACAAAAAGAGTATAATTTGCCAATCAGCGTTGTGCTAAACCTAGCAAGCTCAAGTGTGAATGGTCCTGTCACACCAAAAAAAAGTGTCAACGGAAGCCAGTTTGGATTTGGCCATCACTCCGGTCTTTAAGGTGTCACTGTATTAGACCAAGCAGAAGTGATTTGATGATGTTGAAATGTTGAAGTTGAAATGGTGGAGGCAGCTCCTGTTTTCCACTTATGGAATTGCTTCAGGGGGGGTTGAGCATTGGCTTCCCCAGGGATTTTACCATCCAAAGTATAAGTAATAACTTCACTATACTCTAAGGAATATTCATTGCCTGCTTATTTTCTACCAACAGGTTCCCTTCTTTGTGAGGCAATAGAAAACCTGCCAGGTCTTTGTTAGAAATTCATTGCTTGACTGAGGGACCTTGCAGATAATTGTATCTGTGTGGTACAGAGGTGAGATACAGTCATTCAAAAAACATTTTAAAGACTATTATTGCACACAGAGTGTAATTTATGTGACTTGTTAAATACTTTTTTACTCCTGAACTTATTTAGACTTGCCATAACAAAGGAATTGAATGCTTATTGACTCAAGAAATTTCACATTTTGTTTTTTTATTAATGATTAAATGTTGAAAATCATAATCCCACTTTGACATTATGAGGTATTGTGTCTATAGCGGTGACAAAACAATCTCAATTCAATCAATTTCAAATTCAGGCTGTAACACAACACAATGTGAGTACTTTCTGAAGGCACTGTAGCTACCTGGACTATCTACATTGACCCTAACTTTGACTCATCACATGCACTGCTGCTACTATTTATTATCTTTCACTTTATTCCTACATGTACATATAGTATCTACCTTGACTACCTTGCACATCGACTCGGTACTGGTAGCCTGTGCATATAGTTATCATGACTCATTGTGTATTTATTATTACATGTCTTAATTTTCTATTATTTCTATATTTTCTTTCTCTCTGCATTGTTGGGAAGGGCCCGTAAGTAAGCATTTGACTGTTAGTCCACACGCGTTTACGAAGCATGTATCGAAAAATGTGTATTTGATTTGAAAAGAGACGTCTTTTTGTTAGTGACAGTAAATCGAAGTGAGGATGTAGTCCATCTTCTCCAACTCTCTGCAACCATAACGCTCGTTGTAATTAAATCCTGACATTTTAAAAACTACAAAGAGCTCATTTAAAATCAGAAACGTGTGCTGAAACTTTTCATAGTAACTTGATGTCAGATCATGCCAGCAATATATGCCAATTTAACCAGTTCCATTTCAGCAGAGCATATCTGGGAGCTTTTGATTTCAATTACGCAAAATAGAAACCTTTGTAACCTCAATAAAAAATCTAATTAACTGCTAAACATTTGGTTCATTAACCAATGTATTGATGGTCTATTGCAAAATGATTGTGCAAAACATTGAAAAGTAATGCAAATTCAGTGAATTATAAGAATGCATAAAGCACAGGTCGAAAGAGAACTGTTGGACTAGGTAAATGCAGTGCATTCGGAAAGTTTTCAGACCCCCTGACTTTTTCCACATTTTGATATGTTACAGCCTTTTTCTAAAATTGATTACATTTATTTTTTCCCTCATCAATCTACACACAATATATTATAATGACAAAGTGAAAACAGGATTTTAGACATTTTCGCACATTTATGAAAAACTAAACAGCAATACCTTACCTTAAGTATTCAGACCCTTTGTTATGAGACTCAAAAATGAGCTCAGGTGCATCCTGTTTCCACTGATCATCCTAGAGATGTATTTAGAACTTGACTGGACTGCTGTAAATTCAATTGATTGGACATGATTTGGAAAGGCACACACCTGTCTATATAAGGTCCCACAGTTGGAAGTGCTTGTCAGAGCAAAAACCAAGCCACGAGATCGAAGGAATTGTCCATAGAGCTCCGAGACAGGATGACACAGAGCGAAGCAAACAGTACACAGGCAAAGGTTTAAATTATTTTTAGTACTGGTATGATACATATTTACAATATAATATACTTAAAGTTTTAGCCATATACCGTTACCGATGATAGAGGCATGCTTCTGCTTATAGACTATTCTACATAAGGCACAGATCACAGGTCATTTAAGGGAAAATGCCTCAAATGAGAGAACAGAAGAATCGTGAAAACCACCCAGTCCTACACCAACCAAGAACTTTTCCCATTACATGGAGAGTAAACCTAAACATATCCTGGAATATAGTATTAATAGCAAAAATGTTACATGTTTCTTCTTGATACAGCAGTAAATAATAGCTAACTATATAGTATTGAGGAAAACAGACCATGAAATGTATGTTTGTCTTTCATTCTCACAGGCACATCTCTAACCACTGCTCCCTTATGGTCTACAGAGCAGTCCTCTTCTCTTAGTGACACCAAGTGTGAATTTCAATAATTTCAATAATCTGAAGTGTGTCTCTCTCTTCTTCTCTCCTTTATCTGCACTGACCTGAGAACCCAAGATAGGTGAAAACAAAATGGTGGATGGTGACATTGGCAATTTACTTTCACCTGTCCATGTTTTTCACAAGTGCAGATAAAGGAAAGGAAGTAAGGAGAGGAAGCCCCTTTAGACTATTGGGATGAACCTCAGTTCCCTCATCTGCAGAGCAGCTGTAGTTCAGAGGAGCTGCAGGTCAGTGCAGGAGAGGCCAGCTCCTCTGCTCCTCCCAGGGCGTCCTGCCCCTTGATCTTCAGGTTGACAAACTTGATCTTCCAGCTGTTCTGTTCCAGCGGTGAGCGGATGAGGCCAAACACCTGTTCATATACTCCTAGGCAGACATCATCTCTGTGAATGGTCCCTGCCACAGCCACCAACACCAGGCCGTGGGGGGAGGACAGGACCTTCAGGCCAGGAGGGTCAAGGTTGGGGCTCAACAGGAGCCTCTCGTCCCTCGCCAGGGCCAGGAGACGCAGGCTAGTCAGCTCAGAGCCATGGAATTCTTCCATTTGTTGGCCAACAGCACTGAGACAGAGAGTGAGAGAGAGAGGTCCTATGAATTAATATGGTATTTAATACTGTATGGTCAATACAAAAGAAAATGGTAAGTTAGTCAAAATCAATGCTTAGTCCCTAAGAGACTAAAAACTATAGAATTTGTGTCCAGATTTTTACCTGGAGAAGAGGCGCAGACGGACGTCCTCCCAGAAGTGTTGTGGTCCCCAGTCCTTAGGAGGCTGGCGCAGGGAGGGGTTCTGACTGTTGAGAAGCTGGAAGAACCACTGACAGAACTGTCTGGCCAAGGCCAGGTGGTCAAAACCAGGACTGTACCCTGCCTCAGAGGAAACAGAGACACTCTCAGCTGGTCTCAGACTTAGGCTGGTCTCAACTGCTGGGGTTTGATAGTCCAATGCCTACAAACAAGACCACAGACATTAAGTGACAAAAGCATGTTAAAATGTTCTTGCCAAATTCAGCCTCTATGAAACACAGAAACACAAATGTGTCTATACCTTCCCAGTAGACCAAAACTCTAGAGTCCGCTTCACTAGCTGGTGTTTCTCACTGTTGGGGGGCATCACCACCCCCTCCTTTGCCAGGTACTTGAATATAACGTCACGGTGGACCTTTTTTCGTTTTAGCAGCTCCTCCGTATCCTTGGTGTATGAAAGAATGGCCTCAACTGCTTCTGTAACAGACAGACGACCCCAAGATTTGACTATGGTATACCATTTACAGATCAAAACTTGCAATGGTTGGCAGCTAGCTAGTTAGCTAGCCCAATAATGGACTAAAGGAGCCTAATGTTACTCCTTATAGTCCAAGGACCTTACATGTTCTGTTTAGAGGCGAATTAGCTGTCAGCCAAATACTCCATCTAAATGTGAATCAATTCTCAATTGAGGTATAGTACTAGAATCAAAAAGCCCTTTACTTTCATATCACAAAATAATTTCACAAATGAAAAATATACACTGTACACTGTTTTAACAAAGTTGCAGCCAACAGTGCTGTAACTTGGAAATATTGCCTTGTGGGAACCTTAAGGTGTGTAATAATTTAACCTTTTGTTTAAAAAAAATATTTCTCGATTATATGAAAGATGTTCAATCTTTGTTTCTAAAATCATTCCACAAGCGATGCGTTTTAACGTTCATAACAAGCGTCGGGGCTCTTAACAAAATGCCCTGGCCAGAAGACACTATCATCAATAGGCGCTAGAGGTAGTTATGAGTGGGTTTAGCTACCCCTTGATCATTGGATGAAGGCGTCTTCTGTATTGGGGTGTTTTGTTAAGAGCCCCGACTTTCGGTCTGAACGTTAACATCATGGCTTGGGGTATGGTTTCGGATGCAAGAAAGGTTCTTATCTTTCATATCTGGGAGAAATCATAAGAGGTTATATTGATACACATATTTATAGGTTTCGGGTTCCCACACATATGTCCCTGTTACAGCGCTTGTTAGCGGAAAAATACGTTAGACAGTGGTTAGACTAGTTACATGTGCTAATTAGCTATCTGCGTCTCCGAACACCTGTGTGTAACCAAACCGTAGACGGACGCCAAAAACACGTTGACACTGAACAATACTCCCGGCTGCGACTGTATTAAAACAATGTACAGTAAGTGTGTATTTTGCATTTGAGACATTTTTTCGAAGTGGGGGGCGGCAGGTCGCATAGTGGTTAGAGCGTTGGACTAGTAACCGAAAGGTTGCAAGATCGAATCCCCGAGCTGACAAGGTACAAATCTGTCGTTCTGCCCCTGGACATGGCAGTTAACCCACTGTTCCTAGGCCGTCATTGAAAATAAGAATTTGTTCTTAATTAACTGACTTGCCTAGATAAATAAAGGTTACATTTATTTACAAAAATACAAATTGTGATATGAAAGTAAAGGGATTTAGGATTCTACAGCCGAACCGCAATTGACAATCGATTCACGTTTAGATTGAGTATTTGTCTGTTTTTGTATCCAAAGCCAATTCGCATTTAAACAGAACATGTGGTCTTTGGACTGAAAAGCAGCAACGTTCGGCTCCTTTAGTCCATTATTATTGGGCTAGCCTAGTTAACATTAGCCGCTAAGTTCTCACCTGTAATGTTTTCCACTGCAATCATTTTGTTGGTGACTGTATCGCTAAGCGAAAGTATGTCGCCCCTTGACATGATACCCAACATATTTTTACAGCCCTTACGCTCCGTATCGGACAATACAGGCATATTTAAAACGATAGTATACAACTTTTAACCCAGTAAACACCTGCAATGGCTGTGGTTGTACTTCCTTCATCCACCACTCGAGGGTACCAAAGGGAACGTCCGGGAGGAAACACGGCATCCCTCAAAGGTTCCGCAAGTATTTGCACACTGCCTGTAAGCAGAAGTGACAGTGCCATCTACAGTGAGTTAACTACTCATTTTCAGCATGTACTAGGTACAATTTTTTTTTCTTAATAATGCATACTAAGGCATTATTATCGCGACAGAAGAACATAATTTATTCCGTGCATCTCTGAGATTTGTCGATAACGGTTGTGGCGTATTGCAAGTAACGTTAGGGTGTCCGACGCCGTCCCAAAACAAGGTAGGCAATGATGATAACTAGCTAGCTAAGGTTACCTAGACTATGCTATGGTGAGTATCATTACCTAGCTATGTCAAGCATCTGCATTTTGTATGATAGTTTAATGTTGGCCAGTTGATAATACACTACTGTACTGCTGGGCTTCGCAATCATTTAGCGATTCAGTAGCTAGCTATACGGGTCTTGCCAGCACAGTATGATGACGTTAATTAGCTAAGGGTGTTCCTAGCTAACGGTACGTTAATAACCCTAGTAACCCAAACAACCTCAACCCTAAACTAATCCTATTACCAGAGACGATGAACCTCTTTGCAGAAGATTGGACAAAGTGGATGTCATCAGTAGCCACGTTTTTTAAATCTTGTCAGATGTATTAACAGGAAGTTGTAGGCAATGTTTAAACCACCGAGTCCTTCAACAGTGTGTTAAATGTCATCATGGAGGTAAAAATATACTTTTTCCAGTATTGATGAACTCTGCAGGTAAGCATGTTTTGAGGAGGAAGTTGATAGCGTACCATGATTTCATCAACCCAATGAACCTATATTGCAAATCACTGTCATTTCCCCACAAGGAACTTGGTACATAATTATTGCTACACATCCTCAAGGAAGTGTTGTCAAAACACTTAATTTCACCACTACCACCCAACAATGCTGCTTACTAAACCTCTGTCTCTTCTCTGTTTATCCTCTCCGGTGGCTGTTTAGATGGGGGAATCTGAGGGCAGGGTGCTGGGCAGGGTGACGGTGTACTCTGTGCTGGGCTGTCCCCACTGTGTGCAGGCTAAGACAAGCCTTGGCCGTCTGGGTCTGCCTGTGTGTGATGTAGACATGGGAAAGCACCCAGAGCTCCGGGACAGTGTGAAGGAGCTGACCGGACGGAGCACAGTTCCTCAGATCTTCTTCAACAGTGTCCACATCGGGGGGAATGATGACCTGCAGGAACTGGTGAGAACACTGTCTCTCAGATGGATGGATACATTGTCTCTTTGACTGCTCTATATTCAGTCATTCAGTTAAGTGAACGTTAGGTACTTTACCAAAAAATGTACAAAAGGTGGGTTTGCTATTGTAGTTAGTAGAGGCTTGCTTCTGAATGCCTTACCTGGCTAAATAAAGTTTAAATAAACACTACTCTCTGAAGCTTCCAGAGGAGTTGGAGCGTCTAGTGCGTTTGGTGAGGGAGGAGCCTGTCTTGTCAGAAGCCCTGCCCCTGCCCCTGGCCGAGGAGAACCAATCAGATGGCCCAGACACAGCTGAGGAGGCTGATGGAGGTCAGTGGACACACAAGAAGCCCTGTGCCTGATTAGATTACGGTCGATTTAGAGTTGGGCCCTGCTCTATAGAAATGTTTGCACCTTAGAACTGGAATGGGTAGACTGGAATGGCTGCAAAGACACATTCAGTCAAATGTGTTTATTAACCATTTTTGCCTATTGCAGTTAAAAGACAGACCTCCTGCGGCGAGACTAATCTAGTCTTCCTCTAGTTATAAACATGAGCTCTGATTCGACAGGGTTATTTGGATATGATACTGATATTACCGGACATGCTACTGTTTGAATACCAGCTATAATATCAGTATCATAAGACCTGGGGAAGAAGTGTCTGTCTTGTCAGTGTGGAATGTTGGCGTCTGCTGCATGAGAGACAGGCTGGTTTTGTGGTTTTGTTTCAGCAGCCACAGCTCTCTGTGTGTGAGTGTGTGTGTGTGCGCCCATCTCCTGTCACCACAGCAGACGCAGAGACAATGGATCAGTGTTACCTGATAGCCAGCACCTGGCCTCTCTGCCCAGCCACAGTATGTGTCTGAGTTCTAGTCTCCTCTGCTACCACTCAGGTCCATAAAATACATTCATACAGACTACAGTAAGAAATAAATATTGTCAATTGCTCCAACCATGTTCTCTTACACATTCCTATAGTGTTGATGTCTGGTGAGTGGCATCCATTCACACATTAGATGATTTTCAAGCCCTGTGTGCATTCTCTGCAGAGTTTAAGTGTGAGAGGCATGCGTTAGCGGACGTGGTAGAGGATCTCAAGCAGAGCGATGTGATTGGATTTCAGTGGAGGGGACTGAGCATGTGCAGAAACAGCTTCACAGGAGCACAGCTGGTTGGCTGGCTGCAGAAAGAGAGGGGCATGGGTAAGGAATGAGTAAACAGATATTCCTAAATTCTACGTACAAATTCTAATTCTATTGTTCTATTCTATGATTCTAACTGATTCTAATTCTCGGATTCTGGCAGAGATGACTAAGGCATGTGAGACTGGGCAGATGTTACTGGACAGGAAGTACATGGTGGGCGTGGCTGGGGCAGGGAAGGGGGAGGGGTTTGGAGTGAGTGACAGGCTGTACAGGCTGATGGAACGCAACCCTCACTCGGCCCTGAACGCAGGACAGACTGCTGCATGCTCTCCTTTACAGGGTAGGTAGGGAGGACTCTCTTTTCTGAGTCTGGTTCTTCTCAAAGTTTCTTCTTGCTAGTGAGCCTTTCCTTGCCACTGTCGCCTCTGCTAGCTCTTTGGGTGGTTTAGGCACTTTCAGATAAATCACACTGTGTAGGTGTGGGCTTTCCTGCATGGAGCTTCTCTTTCTGCTAGTTAAACACATAAGTGTAAGAGGCAATCCACACCTGGTGTGGGCTATTACATTAATTCCCTGATACGATTAACTGGGATTGCAGTAGGTGTCCTTAAAAGCAGCTGATCTGTCTGTGTTCGTGCAAACATGTGTGTGTGAGTCTTATGTCATTGCATAAGTTTAGCTTTTCTGCATGCCTCTTGTTGTCTTGCATAAGAAGTAACCTTAATCAGAATGTCTTTCCTAGTTAGGACATCTGCTCATTATCTGTTAAAAATAGATTATTAATGATATAATGTGTCTATATTCTCTCTCTTTCTCCCTCTCTCTCAGCTGCTGAGTTGTCTGCCATTCTAAGGAATATGATCCTGAAGTTGTTCTCTGAGTACCTCTCTTCTGATGGAAAGGTAAGTCACACTGAACTTACTGCACCCTCCACTACAGTAGATATATTATGACATGAGAGTTGTACTACAATATGTGTGTTTCCTTACAGTGTGTGGACTACAAGGCCATGTCCCTGAGCCCAGTGTTTGAGCGCTACTGTGAGCTGGCTGTTCAGCTACAAAGAGTGGAGCTGCTGTCGCTGACCAGAGAGGAGAAACTAGCCTTCTTCATCAACATCTACAACGCTCTGGTCATTCACGGAAACGTCCGGATGGGAGCCCCAACCAACACGTGGCAGAGATACAAGGTAAGAGCACCATCTAGGATTGTGGAAAGACAACAAGTAATAGTCTGTTTAGCAGTGATATAACTTTGTTCCTTTGTGTTTGCAGTTCTTTAACTACGTGAGCTACCTGATTGGAGGAGAGGTGTTCACTCTGCAGGACATAGAGAACGGAGTTCTGAGAGGGAACAGAAAGGGCGTCGCACAGCTTCTCAAGCCCTTCTCTAAGACTGACCCTCGTCTACAGGTACACTACTCCGCTGGACCGGGAAAACTATTCAACTTATTATCATTTTTTTTATTCACATCTCTGATTTACTGGTGAAAATGTATGTGCAACATTTCAGATAAAAACAATCTGTGGTAGTGGTGATAGTGGATGTTCTCTGTTTGTCCACCAGGTGGCTCTCCCAGACGCTGAGCCTCTCATCCATTTTGCGCTGAACTGTGGAGCTATGGGCTGTCCACCCATCAAAACATACACTCCACAGGTAACACACTGGGTTTTTACCCTGAAAATACTACACAGTATTTTATGAATCTGGAGTCACGTGATTTGTCCTCTCTGACCAATCAGGACATCGATAGTCAGCTGCGCACGGCGGCCGAGTCCTTCCTGGAGAACGATGATGGCTGTGTGGTGGATTCTGAGAAGGGCGAGGTCCGTCTCAGCCAAATATTTAAGTGGTACAAGGCAGACTTCGGAGGCACAGATGAGAAGGTACCTCAAAACTGACCTTTTACCTTTAACTGAAGAGTACGGTCTCCTGTCCTAACACAGCCTTGCCCGGTCTCTCCTTCAGCTGTTGAACTGGATCCTGGAGCACATGGGGGACTCTCCCAAGAGGTCCAGCCTGCAGAGTGTCCTCTCCTCTGGGAAAATCAAAGTCAGCTACCTGCCCTACGACTGGAGCACCAACAGCTCTCACTGAGGCAGAGTAACAAGCCATAGGAACACACTGTTCTGTCTACAACACAGAGAAACACACAGCTCAGCCTGCAGACATGTCTATCCTCAGTAAAGAGGTCTGTGTGTCTAACCCTTTCTTTCAATCTGCTTCCCTACCCTCCCACAGCATGTGAACCTATAGTTTAAACTGGTTTTACTTCCTCTTCTTACTGGGTCTTCCATTTTCAGTCTTGGAAGTGCTAATGCTGCATTTTAGCACGCATCTACTTATTATACATTTGTTTTATCATTGATTATAAATATATTTATTGATACTGTATATGTTAGGAAGGCTTGATTAATTCCATGCATGTTTATGATCCAATTCAACATTTAAAGGACACATTTGTACTTTTTCTAACAAAATAAAAAGTTAACTATTTATAAATTTAAAAAAAGATCTAAAACTGTTTAGTAAAACTTATCTTATCCCAAATGGTTTGTTCATCTGCTTTATGCACACCACATTGTGCTGGTTTCCGTATAGCCAGGTACCAGTACCTTGTTCTCCAGAAAGAGCTTTGTATTGTGTAGCACACTGAGTCTGTTCTAGCCCATCTGTTTTTAGAACTCTCCCACGGTATGACAATGGAGGGGTATGTCTCCCTCTTTACCCACAAATCACTTGTGTGTTTATCTCAGGTCAGCTGCCCCATGATGCAATGGTAGGACTTCTTGTATGAACAAAATCTGGAAAACTGTTGTCATATCACTATAACATGTAATATCTGTATCATTCATATACTTGCAGTGTACTGCACTATTTCTGTCAAATCCTGATGTAGCTTAACCATTTGCTCTGTCTCCCACTCTGATGTTTGGCTTTGTTTGTTGGGTTTCTGTGAGGCTTGCTGTACCTCTAGTGAAGCAGATTCTCCAGTGAGAGGAATAACTCTCCTGCTCTGAAGGCAAAGCCGACCTTAGATACTGTTTAGAAGTATTACTAGGCATTACTATTTTTACTGTCTCATTCACTCACTGAAATGCATGTTACAATGACTGGAATGCATTAGTTTGTTTGATGCATGTACTACTGTATGCTTGGGATGCTGAATCCTCTCATCCTGAAGCCTGTAGTTAGAATATATGACCCTGTTCTCTAGCCAGTGCCTTCTAACCCTGCATGAGAGAGAGAGTACCTCAGACCCTGGCCACATCTATAGCTAGTACTCCTATTACAACTGCTCCTAACCCCTACTGCCAACAACAGGCACCAGTACTCCATATTAACAGAGTTATAACTACTACACTGGTAGACATGTTGCCGGGAGATTCCAGTTGGTCAGTGTTCTTTACTCCTGGTCCTGGATAGCCACAGTATGTGCAAGCTTTTGTTCCAGCCCTGCCCTAACATACTTGTTTCAGACCTTGATTAGCTCCGGGACCAGTAATGAACACTGCTTTAGTAAGGTTTCATGCATCTGCAACAGTAGGGGCTTGTACTCTGAATGATACCCTAAAAGTTGGAGCTCAGTCTGCTCTGACGACTACTGTACTTCCCTAAACTTACCTCATCTCTCTTTGTATTTGTCAGGGGTAAAAATGTGATGCAAACCTGTAGAGAACAACACTGTCGTGGCTTTTGCCTGGATCCAACTATGACCTAACTCTGAAGCAATACTTTTTATGATGGAAATGATGCAATTTGTCATCTGAAATAAATATCTTATAGTTCACTGATTGTGCTCTCCCTTCTTGACCCGTTGCAGTAAAGCACTACTTTGGTTCATACTGGAAATTGTTTATTGAAAACAAGTGACTTTTCTTTAAGAAAAATAGAGTTGAATTGAGTATATTTTCATTGAGTACAAACTTATAACATTTGTACATATAAACAACCAATGCAGGTAAGTGCACATCACCATATTCATCCCATTATGGGCTCTTCAACAGTGATTTTTATTCTCAAATGAATTTTGGAATCACTTTTACAAAATATTTAAATTAAATGCATAGATGATCCATTTCTAATACATTGTGAAACAGTTTAATTTGTCAGAACAAAATCAGTTAAAATACTGAACTAAAATATAGATTTTATGTGCCAACTAAAACTTATGCCTAAGAATACAATTAGAATGACTTTTGAAGCACCATACCTACTGTGTGATTCTTCATATTGATTTTAAAGCAAATAAGAATTGAACAAAGAAGTGTAATGACAAAGGCAGTACTGTTCGGTCCACATGTATGTACAGGGAAGTGTAGCAGTAACACTGATTCCAGATGGTTGTGTGTGTTGTATTTTTAGTGCCCGGCAAACTTCAGGCCACGAGTCTGGCCCTACAGCTCTCAGAGCCGACTGTCTGCTAGTAGTGCCTGTATTAGGCCCAGTTCAGAGAGTACAGATATAACACAGAAGTGGAGACACCTGTCTGATAGGAGCATTGTGGCGCTTCATATGGTCTCTGTAGTGCTTGAACATGAAGAGCATTTCACTCCCCTTCACCACTAACCTGGGAAGGAATAGAACGAAATGTATATTTGCTTTACAAAACAGAGTTGTCACATTACTATGCAAATGCTTTTTGTATATGATAGAGAAACTGTTGACCAAGTTCATGTTTCAAAACATTCTCTCCCTTTTGATATAAAGCTGTGCTCTATTCATTAGGTGTACCGTAGCTCATTTTCAAACATGCATTATGATAACAAGCTCAAAACTTGTTTCAACAAATTACAATTATGATAAATGGATATTTGCATGACAATTAATCGTTACCCCAAATGTAATAATGGTCACAGCCCTAGCTCCCCGTTTGACAAATTCAATGAACAGAAACTCCCACGTACGCTACTCACTGTCGTCATCGGAGTCGAAGCTGAAGAGGGAGGAGCAGGTATTTTGGGAGAGGTGTTTCTCCAGTTCTTCGGTGCTAGTGAAGGAGGAGAAACACTTGGAGCAGCGCTGTCTTTGAGGGGCCTCCTTCTCAGCCACCACCTCCTTCTTCCCCACCACACTCCTCTTTACAGCAGCCTTACTCTTTTTGCCAGGCCCGCAGGAAGTGACCTCGCTGGGCTTCCTGCGCTTGCGCATGCTGAGGGCTGCCTCGGTCAGGTATGTAGAGGGGGGCGGGCGGATGAGGGGAGCTTTGGCCAGTGGTAGGTAGGAAGGATCCTCTTGTTTTAAGGTCTTGTGTTCCGCGATAACCGGTTCCTCTCCGCCAGGCACCACCTGAGCCAAACTGACGATATTGTCCACGTCCCTCATGGTCATTGGCTCAGTGATGTTTTGGAGGATTCTGGGATGGGGGTGTGTGGATGTGGTGGTTTGGGATGGGGGTGTGGGAGAGGTGGTAGTGGTGGCAGGGACGGCTGTCTCGGGGCCTTTGTCTTTCTTATCCTTTTCATCATGGCCGTTGATGAGTTTCAGTGTGCAATGATTAGGAGGTGTGGTGACAGCACCATGAACAGTGCCTGGAGTCTCCATTGGGCCATCATAGTCGTTACCGTTGGTGTCTGACTCCGGAGTCTGCCCCTCCTCTTTGGATGCGCTCTGCTCCTCTGTCGGCTCGTCATTAGCCTGGCCCTGGATGTAATGCCTCCACTCATGGTCGTGGAGAGAGGGGAGACGGGAGAAGATCAGCCCACAGCCAGAGTACCCACAGGGGGCCTGGAGAGGCAGGTGCGTATCCATGTGCTCCCAGAGTAAGTGGCTTCTGTAGAAGCGCTGGCCACAGTTCAGGTGGAGACACACCTGTTTCAGAGGAGCATCATGGATCTTCATGTGTTCTAGGAAGTGCTGGTGGTTCCACAGGTACCTGGAACAGAAAAGAATAGAGACATAAGCAACACCATTTTCAACAAGCTACGGCCTGTTTTACCGGCTCAACCATCTATGGGCTGGTTCCCCAGCCTAATCATGGAGAGCAGTAGATTTGGTGTTCTCACTGGCTTCTGCAAGTTGTGTCTCAGGCCTGGCCTGAAGAACATTTCAAGGTTGAAATATTGTTTTGATAGAAATCATTTGACAGCAGTGTGTCCCTCTTTTCACCTGTTACAGTGAAGGCACTTCTCATGAGGATCAGAGCGCCTGCTTTTGGGAGTAGGCGTTTCCCTCTGCCCCCTCCACCCGTGCACTGTCACATCCTGGCTCTTCGCCCTCTGTTTCCAGGGGGCCTCGCCCTCAGGGCTCAGCTCTGTGGTAGCGCCCTGCTCCAGCTCGTCTTTAGACTGGGGCTGGGTATAGTGCCTCCACTCGTGGTCGTGGAGAGAGGGGAGGGTAAAGAAGATCTCCCTACAGCCGGAGTACCCACAGGGGGCCTGGAGAGGGCGGTGGGTGTCTATGTGGTCTTTGAGCTCCTGGGCAGTCTTGAAGCGTTGGTCACAATTCGTGTGGAGACACGCATGTTTTAGAGGAGCATCGTGGAGCTTCATGTGGTCTCTGTAGTGCTCAATCACCAACAAGAGCCTGGGGCACAACAAAAAAGATGGAGACATAAGTGACACCATAGTAAAGTTGGAACCCCCGCCCCACCTAGATACATTTTGGTCTAGTTGGAGCCTACATATTTTTCTGTGCCTTTGCATCTGACCTGGGAAATAATCTGTGGGGAAAGACCCTTCTTACCTCTGGCAGATCTGGCACTTCCCCTTCCCCCACTGGAAGGTCTTGTCCAGGACGGCTGCGTCCTCCATGTGGTAGGTGACAGCGTGTCTCAGCAGCGATGGGCCGATCTTCATAAAGATGCTGTCACAGCCCTCTGAAGGACACAGGTGGTACTGCTTCTGCTTCCCCTCCTCCTCTCCTCCCTCGCTCTCCTTGTCCTCTCCTCCCTCTGTCTCCTTCCCAGGCACCACCTCTCTCACGATCACCACTTTGTCTTTCACAGTCACCTGTTCATCAGTCACTTCCATAGACTTCAGGTTGTCCATGTCCATTTTACACTTCTGGTTCTGGGTCTTTCTGATCAGGTTTCTCAGGTTCTGGATGATTCTACTCTGCTTGCTCACCACCGGCTTGGCTTTAACACGTTTGGGTTTAGGAGGCTGGTCCGTCGAAGTCGAGGGCTCAGTCACGTTCTCAACAGGTTTTGCTTCGTTCTCTGAAGCTTGATTAATATTCTTTGAGGGATATGTCTCCCCATTGACAGTGGGTTTGACCTTAATGTTGGCTGTGGAAGTTCTCAGTTCCTCTATGTGCTCTAGAACGTGTTCTCTGGCGCGGTTGTACCTTTGGAAGTGTTTGCCGCAAAAGACACAGCTGAGCCTGGTCTTTCTCAGCTTCAGGTGGGCCAGGGTGTGTCTCACCACGTTGCCTCCCTTGAAGAGTTTCTGGCAGTGGCTGCAGTGGAAGCGCAGGTGTTTGGAGCGTACTGGAGCCTTGCCTGGCTTGGTCTGTTCACCCTGCAGGTGCAGAAACAAGCTGTTATGCTGTCAAAGTGGAGAGGTGATATTCACAGTACCGGGTGTACTAGATAAACACTAAAATAACTCTGGAGGAAGGTTAAAAATACATTATAGATTAACATCATAGATGAATGAATCACTAGATTTTTTTCTCTCCAGATAACACTAACCTGAGTGTTTGAGTCTGGTCCCGCCTCTGTCACTGTGAATTCACTTTCTCTAGAAAGTAGTTCCTTAGCAGCTGTCCCTTTGGAAAGTTTGGCGTAGATGTGGAACAGTTTCAGTGGACACTCCTCCATCTCCAAGGCTGGACCATCCAACTCTGGGTCAGTTTGCTCACTGGGACCTTCTAAAACCTTCACGTCTAAAGGCTCTACTTCTAAAGGCTCTATGTCAGAAGGCTCTATGTCAGAAGGCTCTACTACTGAACGTTTGGAGTCTAAAGGCTTTGCATCTGAAGGGTCTACCTCTGAAGGCTCCACTTTTAAAGGTTCCACCTCCAAAGTCTCCACCGCCGAAGTCTCCACCGCCAAAGTCTCCACGTCTGACTCTGGTTTATACTTAAACGGTCTCTCACCATATACACCATTAGGCAGTCCCATGTTAACATATTTCTCAGACTCACTGTGCTGTTGTTTAATACGAACACTGGGTTCTAGATGACTCTCTACCACTTCCCGGTCAACAGGCACTTCATTTTCAGGGAAGGACAGCTCCATGCCAGATATAGTCCGACGGTAAGGTCTCTTACTCTCCCTTCCCTGCCTCATCTCTCTCTTATTTTCCTTTTCATGCCCCCTCTCTTTCCCCTCCCCTCCCTGTCTCTTATCCTCTCCTCTCATTCCCTCCCGTCGCTTCTCCCTCATTCCCCCTGGGGATATGTTCTCCGTCTGTCTGGTCATCTCCAGGAGCAGCCATCTTGGTTTCCTGTTGCGTCTCTTCAGGATCTTGTTCTTCACATGTCTGGCCAGGTATTCTCTCTGCCGATTGGCCGGTAGCTTGGTGGAGCTTTCAGAACTGAGATTGTGAATGAGGGAGTACTTAATGTCTGGGTCGTCAGCATACTCAATATCTGACCTACACTTTCTTCTCCTCCACCTCCTCTTCCTCCTCCTCCTCCTCCTCACAGGGAAGTCCTCTGTCTGTGACTCAGAAGCATCCCCATTCAATACCTCTTCGGGTTCCTGACCTACAGTGTCAGAGCTCTCCAGTGCTGTGTTAGTGTGTGGGTGGAGGTGGGAGGCATCTGTGTGTATTCTGCATGTCTCCTCCTCCATCCAGTAGCTTGGTATCCACTCCTCCTCCACCTGCTCCAACTCCTCTTCCTCCTTCAGCTCGTTTAGAGCATCCCTCATGGCCTTGTCAGTCATCAGCTCCAGACAGTGGGTTCTCAGGGTCAGCAGATTCCAGAACTCTGGGTCAAAGAACAGACCTTCCTTCAGCACCTGGACCAGGACAGAGTTTTCAATTCTAAGTATTACATTATTATTACAACATGTATCCTCAATGAGGAAATCCAACATTTTCTTACATAGAAAAAAAATACATAGCCCAATGGGCTTTCAAATGCCATACTGTACAATGAAATACACTTTTGACAAACGTACTCCCCGGTGCCCGTCTCTGACCTGTAGGATATAGAAGCGGATGTTGGTTCTGACATGGGTGTGCTGGGGGTGTGGCTCCTCATCGGGGTATGTGTAGAGCAGATACATGGTCTTGTAGGCCTCCATGCTACGTTCCAGACAGAACGCCAGCAGGGCACAGAGGCGACATACCTCCAGGTCCCTGGGGAGCAGGAAGGCGATGGTCTTACACAGTAGACAGCGTGTTACAGGGTCAGACTGGAGGTCTGTCTGTAACGCTGTAGCACAAAGCTCCACACACAAGGGCACTCCCTCACTACCCATCTGGCAAAGAAATAGGAACAAAGTTTTACATTTAATTATGTAAATAGCAGAACAACAAAGTTGATTTCTAAGTCAGGGTAAACTAAGCAAACAAGAGTGTCAGATTTGTTGGTGTTTGGCTGTACACCCACCTCTGCTGTGATGACTTTGATGAAGGGGAAGATGGCGCTGGCGTTGATGGCGGAGAGCATCAGCTGGCGACACTCAGACAGGAATCCCTGCTTAGAGGGATGGGCCCTGAGGTACAGTCTGCTCCACAAGAACACCAGATCCCTGTATGAACGCAACATTCTATTATGTTACAGTACTGTATTATTACTGACCAGATTTAGTACAGTCGTGGCCAAAAGTTTTGAGAATGAAACAAATATTAATTTTCACAAAGTCTGCGACCTCAGTTTGTATGATGGCAATTTGCATATACTCCAGAATGTTATGAAGAGTGATCAGATGAATTGCAATTAATTGCAAAGTCCCTCTTTGCCATGCAAATGAACTGAATCCCCCAAAAACATTTCCACTGCATTTCAGCCCTGCCACAAAAGGACCAGCTGACATCATGTCAGTGATTCTCTCAATAACACAGGTGTGAGTGTTGACGAGGGCAAGGCTGGAGATCACTCTGTCATGCTGATTGAGTTCAAATAACAGACTGGAAGCTTCAAAAGGAGGGTGGTGCTTGGAATCATTGTTCTTCCTCTGTCAAACATGGTTACCTGCAAGGAAACACGTGCCGTTCTCATTGCTTTGCACAAAAAGGGCTTCACAGGCAAGGATAGTGCTGCCAGTAAGATTGCACCTAAAATCAACCATTTATCGAAACATCAAGAACTTCAAGGAGAGCGGTTCAATTGTTGTGAAGAAGGCTTCAGGGCGCCCAAGAAGGTCCAGCAAGCACCAGGACGCTCTCCTAAAGTTGATTCAGCTGCGGGATTGGGGCACCACCAGTACAGAGCTTGCTCAGGAATGGCAGCAGGCAGGTGTGAGTGCACACACAGTGAGGCGAAGACTTTTGGAGGATGGCCTGGTGTCAAGAAGGGCAGCAAAGAAGTCACTTCTCTACAGAAAAAAACATCAGGGACAGACTGATATTCTGCAAAAGTTACAGGGATTGGACTGCTGAGGACTGGGGAAAAGTCATTTTCTCTGATAAATCCCCTTACTGATTGTTTGGGGCATCCGGAAAAACGCTTGTCCGGAGAAGACAAGGTGAGCGCTACCATCAGTCCTGTGTGCCAACAGTAAAGCATCCTGAGACCATTCATGTGTGGGGTTGCTTCTCAGAACACAGCCATGAATAAAGAATGGTACCAACACATCCTCCGGGAGCAACTTCTCCCAACTATCCAGGAACAGTTTGGTGACAAACAATGCCTTTTCCAGCATGATGGAGCACCTTGCCATAAGGCAAAAGTGATAACTACGTGGCTCGGGGAACAAAACATCAATATTTTGGGTCCATGGTCAGGAAACTCCCCAGACCTGAATCCCATTGAGAACTTGTGGTCAATCCTCAAGAGACGGGTGGACAAACAAAAGCCCACAAATTCTGACAAACTCCAAGCATTGATTATGCAAGAATGGGCTGCCATCAGTCAGGATGTGGCACAGAAGATAATTGACAGCATGCCAGGGCGGATTGCAGAGGTCTTGAAAAAGAAGGGTCAACACTGCATATATTGACTCTTTGCATAAACTTAATGTAATTGTCAATAACAGCTTATGAAATGCTTGTAATTATACTTCAGTATTCCATAGTAACATCTGACAAAAATATCTAAAGACACTGAAGCAGCAAACTTTATGGAAATTAATATTTGTGTAATTCTCAAAACTTTTGGCCACGACTGTACATGAAGTATACATCACAGTGTTACTGACTAGATGGAGTACATGAAGTATATATATCACAGTGTTACTGACCATATGTAGTACATGAAGTATATATATCACAGTGTTACTGACTAGATGGAGTACATGAAGTATACATCACAGTGTTACTGACCAGATGTAGTACATGAAGTATATATATCACAGTGTTACTGACCATATGTAGTACATGAAGTATATATATCACAGTGTTACTGACTAGATGGAGTACATGAAGTATATATATCACAGTGTTACTGACCATATGTAGTACATGAAGTATATATATATCACAGTGTTACTGACTAGATGGAGTACATGAAGTATACATCACAGTGTTACTGACCAGATGTAGTACATGAAGTATATATATCACAGTGTTACTGACCATATGTAGTACATGAAGTATATATATCACAGTGTTACTGACTAGATGGAGTACATGAAGTATATATATCACAGTGTTACTGACCATATGTAGTACATGAAGTCTATATATCACAGTGTTACTGACCAGATGTAGTACATGTCTCCGTTGTGTAGCCGTTGGCTGAGGAAGGCTTTGCACAGAGACAGCAGCAGCTCATCTTTCTCCTGGCTCTCTGCATTACAGATTATCTCTACTGCATCTCTGCCATCTATCTCAGCCATCTGAGGGAGGAAACAAAACCATGAGTCCATGCTGATGATGCTCATTGTCCATCAACCTACTCTGATTAGAGAGACTGTCTAAAGATAGAGTGAAAGGTAGTTATAGATGGTTGCTGTACCTCTTCGTGCAGGTGTTGATGTAGTGAAGCCTTGTACAGGCATGTGAGGTAGGCCTGGTGGAAGAACAGGTGCCTCCACACCTCTGGGTGCTCCAGGCAGCACTTAGCCAGGGCCATGGCCTCCTGCACGCGCTCACAGGCCTGCAGGTACCGCACACGCAGCTCAAAGAACATTGGCTTCTCTGAGCTCAAATACTTCTCCACTTTAACAGGGAGAGAGAGTGGGAGAAGGAATAGAGGAAAAAAGGAAAAGGGGGAGAGGAGATAAAAGACAATAAGAAATACATAGGAACCTCACAAACAAAAAAACAAAGAGAGAATGTATATGTACCTTCTGTCTGTGTGAGGGCTGTGTCTTTCAGGATGGATTGCAGAGCGGGTCTCTCCCAGGGACCGCCATCTTTGATGATCTGCCTCACCTGCAGCAGGTACACGTTCCTGTGTCTCAGCAGGCGGCGATGACAGGCCTACAGAGGAGTAATAAAACAATTAAAGATAGTCACACACTCTATATAAAAACTCACAGTAATTTATTGGGCAAATCACCAACGTTTCGGCATCACTGTGCCTTCTTCAGGGTCAAAGAGGAGGAAATGGGACTCACATTAACACTGTTTACATGGATCATCATGATGATTGCACTCAGTGAGAATAAAAACATAACACTTTTTTTGCCTCACCTGAAAAGAGGCTAATATGTCCCTCAGGGGGGCTTCTAGGAACTCCTCTTTCCCGAAGAACAACATCAGCTCAAAGAAGCTCCTGAAAATTACATTTACACACACACACACACACACACACACACACACACATAGTGCATTTGGAAAGTATTCAGATCCCTTCCCTTTTTCCACATTTTGTTAAGTTACAGCATTAATCTAAATTTGATTAAATACATTTTTTTACTCAATCTACACACAATACCCCATAATGACAAAGCGAAAACAGGTTTTTAGACATTTTTCCAAATGAATTGCATTTAAAAACAGATACTTTATTTACATAAGTATTCAAACCCTTTGCTATGAGAGGTTTCCTCCAGACGTGACGCTTGGCATTTAGGCCAAAGTGTTCAATATTGGTTTCATTAGACCAGAGAATCTTGTTTCCTGTAGTCTGAGAGTCCTTTACGTGCCTCCAAGTGGGCTGTCATGTGCTTTTTACTGAGGAGTGGCTTACGTCTGGCAACTCTACCATAAATGCCTGATTGGTGGAGTGCTGCAGAGATGGTTGTGCTTCTGGAACTATATATACACACACAGTATCAGTCAAAAGTTTAGACACACCTACTCATTCCTGGGTTTTCTATATTTTAACTTTTTTCTACAATGTAGAATAATAGTGAAGACATCAAAACTATGAAATAACACATATGGAATCATGTCATAAACAAAACAAAATTGTCTTTAACAAATCAAAATATTTTTATATTTGCGATTCTTCAAAAAGTCACCCTTTGCCTTGATGACAGCTTTGCACACTCTTGGCATTCTCTCAACCAGCTTCATGAGGTAGTCACCTGGAATGCATTTTAATTAACAGGTGTGCCTTGTTAAAAGTTCATTTGTGGAATTTCTTTCCTTCTTAATGCGTTTGAGCCAATCAGTTGTGTTGTGACATGGGATGGGTGGTATAGAGAAGATAGCCCTATTTGGTAAAAGACCAAGTCCATATTGTCAAGAACAACTCAAATAAGCAAAGAGAAACAACAGTCCATTATTACATTAAGACATGAAGATCAGTCAATCTGGAAAATATCAAGAACTTTTAAAGTTTCTTCAAGTGCAGTCGCAAAAACCATCAAGCGCTATGACAAAACTGGCTCTCATGAGGACCGCCACAGGAAAGGAAGACCCAGAGTTACCTCTGCTGCAGAGGATAAGTTCATTAGAGTAACCAGCCCCAGAAATTGCAGCCCAAATAAATGCTTCACAGAGTTTAAGTAACAGACACATCTCAACATCAACTGTTCAGAGGGGACTGCGTGAATCAGTGCTTCATGGTCAAATTGCTGCAAAGAAACCACTACTAAAGGACACCAATAAGAAGAAGAGACTTCCTTGGGCCAAGAAACACGAGCAATGGACAATTAGACCGGTGGAAATCTGTACTTTGGTCTCATGAGCCCAAATTTGAGATTTTGGGTTCCAACCGCCGTGTCTTTGTGAGCACCAGAATAGGTGAACAGATGATCTCCGCATGTGTGGTTTCCACCATGAAGCATGGAGGAGGTGGTGTGATGGTGTGGGGTTGCTTTGCTGGTGACACTGTCAGTGATATATTTAGAATACAAGGCACACTTAATCTGCATGGCTACCACAGCGATACGCCATCCCATCTGATTTGTGCTTACTGGGACAATCATTTGTATTTCAACAGGACAATTACCCAAAACACACCTCCAAGCTGCGTAAGGGCTATTTGACCAAGAAGGAGAGTGATGGTGCTGCATCAGATGACCTGGCCTCCACAATCACCCGACCTCAACCCAATTGAGATGGTTTGGAATGAGTTGGACCGCAGAGAGAAGGAAAAGCAGCCAACAAGTGCTCAGCATATGTGGGAACTCTTCAAGACTGTTGGAAAAGCAATACAGGTGAAGCTGCTTGAGAGAATGCCAAGGATGTGCAAAGCTGTCATCAAGGAGAATGGTGGCTACTTTGAAGAATCGCAAATACAAAATATATTTTGATTTGTTTAACACTTTTTTTGGTTACTACATGATTCCATATGTGTTATTTCATAGTTTTGATGCCTTCACTGTTATTCTACAATGTAGAAAATAGTCCAAATAAAGAAAAACCCTTGAATGAGTAGGTGTGTCCAAACTTTTGACTGGTACTATCTATATATACACACAGTTGAAGTTGGAAGTTTACATACACCTTAGCCAAATACATTTAAACTCAGTTGTTCACAATTCCTGACATTTAATCCCAGTAAAAAAATCACTGTCTTAGGTCAGTTACAGGCTGACCACACCGCTCGTGTCGTGTGCGCAAGCATTGCAAAATAAATGTAGAAATCTATGTTATTCAATTATTGTGCGCGCCAACGAGTGTCTGCGTTGCCAAGGGCTAAAATAGAAATCAGTTCATTTCTGACGCAGATTGCGCTGCAAGTCCTGCCTCTCCCATCTCCTCATTGGTTTATAGAAGCAGGTACCCACGTGCCATCTCCTCATTGGTTATACCCACGTGGGTGACTGAAAGACAAACAAGGTCAGTGGCGGTAATGCACCTAATTTATGAAAGTTGCCAATTGCAATATAAAGTCAAGAGAAGAAAAAGCCTGGAAGGAAGAGAGATGACTAGAGACAATTTGGTTGACTGTTTTATGTGTGGATTAATTGCCGGAGTAGAGGACCTTGTGCATTTCAGGTAAAATAACAACTCAATGTTTATATCCCAGGACAAATTAGCTAGCAACAGCAAGCTAGCTAAATAGGATAACTTAGCTAGCAAGTGCAAGCTAGCTAGCTAAATTACCATAAAGGTTGAATGCTTTTCGACTTGTCTCCATATTAATGTAATTGGTTCAGAGTTTCTTTTGATATTTTAACCTGAGTGTCGTGATCGCGTTTGGTGTGGGGGGACAAAATAAATGTATGCGCGCAGCCGGTTTGGGTTCCATGTAAGGATCTTTAAGCTTTAACTTCCTGACTGATGTCTTGAGATGTTGCTTCAATATATCCACATAATTCTCCTACCTCATGATGCCATCTATTTTGTGAAGTGCACCAGTCCCTCCTGAAGCAAAGCACCACCAGAACATGATGCTGCCACCCCCATGCTTCACGTTTGGGATGGTGTTCTTCGGCTTGCAAGCCTCCCCCTTTTCCTCCAAACATAACGATGGTTATTATGGCCAAACAGTTCTATTTTTGTTTCATCAGACCAGAAGACATTTCTCCAAAAAGTGCAATCTTTGTCCCCATGTGCAGTTGCAAACTGTAGTCAGGCTTTTTTATGGTGGTTTTGGAGCAGTGGCTTCTTCCTTGCTGAGCGGCCTTTCAGGTTATGTCGATATAGGACTCGTTTTACTGTGGATATAGATACTTTTGTACCGGTTTCCTCTAGCATCTACACAGGGTCCTTTGCTGTTGTTCTGGGATTGATTTCCACTTTCTGCACCAAAGTGCATTAATCTCTAGGAGACAGAACATGTCTCCTTCCTGAGCAGTATGACGGCTGCGAGGTCCCATGGTGTTTATACTTACGTACTATTGTTTGTACAGATGAACGTGGTACCTTCAGGCGTTTTTCTGAGGTCTTGGATGATTTCTTTTTACTTTCCCATGATGTCAAACAAAGAGGCACTGAGTTTGAAGGTAGGCCTTGAAATACATCCACACGTACACCTCCAATTGACTCTAATGATGTCAATAAGCCTATCAGAAGCTTCTAAAGCCATGACACCATTTTCTGGAATTTTCCAAGTTGTTTAAATGCACAGTCAACTTAGTGAATGTAAACTTCTGACCCACTGGAATTGTGATACAGTGAATTATAAGTGAAATAATATGTCTGTAAAAAAACGGTGTATATATACACACACATACATATATACATACATACATACATATATATATATTCTGTGTTTTCGTTAGTATTTTTTTGAGGCCAGGGTGTGACATGGGGATTTATGTGGTTTGTTTTGTCTGGGGTTGTTTGTAATTATGGGATTGTGGTTAGAGTAGTACTCTAGGTAAGTCTATGGTTGCCTAGAGTGGTTCTCAATCAGAGGCAGGTGTTTATCGTTGTCTCTGATTGGGAACCATATTTAGGCAGCCATATTCTTTAGGTCTCTTGTGGGTGATTGTTCCTGTCTTTGTGGCACCAGATAGGACTGTTTCGTTTTTTTCACGTTTCTTGTTTTGTAGATTGTTGTACTTTCATCTTTATTAAAGATGTACAAAACTAACCACGCTGCATTTTGGTCCGCCTCTCTTTCACCAGAAGAAAACCGTTACAGAATCACCCACCAACCAAGGACCAAGCGGCGTGGTAAACAGAGGCAGCAGGAGAAGCGACAGGTGCAGCAGGAGCAACAGCAGCAGCAGCAAAAGCAGCAGCATGAGGAGCTAGCATGGCAGAGCGGCTGGAAGCCCGAGTGGCGGGCACAGGGAGAGTGTGGCAGAGTCAGACCTGAGCCAACTCCCCCTGTTTACTGTAAGGAGCCATGGATGGATTTGGAGCTGTCGGCGAAGCTGAGTGCTGAGTCTGAGAGTGTTGAGGATATATTGGACAGAGTAGAGAGAAGGCTGTTGGTTTGGCATAGTAGGCAAGGCATTCGCCCTGAGGTGCGTGTCCTCAGCCCGGTACCACCAGTGCCGGCACCCCGCACCAGGCTGTCTCTCCGTCCCATCAACACAGGTGCTCCCGCCTGTCCGACGCTACCAGAGTTTCCGCCCCCCAGTCCAGAGGCACCAGCGCCACTCAGTCCAGAGGCGCCAGAGCCCCTCATTCCAGAGGCGCCGCCTGAGCGGTCCGTCTGCCCAGCGCTGCCAGAGCCTACCTCCTCTCCAGCGTTGCCGGAGCCGCCCGTCTGCCCAGCGCCGCCAGTGCCACCCGTCTGCCCAGCGCCGCCCAGCGCCACCCGTCTGCCCAGCGCCGCCCGTCTGCAAGGGGCCGCCAGTCAGCCAGGAGCCGCCAGTCAGCCAGGAGCCGCCAGTCAGCCAGGAGCCGCCAGTCAGCCAGGTGCCGCCAGTGCCGCCAGTCAGCCAGGTGCCGCCAGTGCCGCCAGTCAGCCAGGAGCCGCCAGTGCCGCCAGTCAGCCAGGAGCCGCCAGTCAGCCAGGAGCCGCCAGTCAGCCAGGAGCCGCCAGTCAGCCAGCCAGTCAGCCAGTCAGCCGCCAGTCTGCCAGGATCCGCCAGAGCCGCCAGTCAGCCAGGAGCCGCCAGTCAGCCAGGAGCCGCCATTCAGCCAGGATCCGCCATTCAGCCAGGATCCGCCGGAACCGCCAGTCAGCCAGGATCTGCCGGAACCGCCAGTCAGCCAGGATCTGCCAGAACCACCAGTCAGCCAGGATCTGCCAGAACCACCAGTCAGCCAGTATCTGCCAGAACCACCAGCCAGCCAGGATCTGCCAGATCCATCAACCTGCTTGAGCTTCCTCTCAGTCCTGAGCTTCCCCTCAGTCCTGAGCTTCCTCAGTAGTGAGGCACCCCTCAGTCCAGGTGGGCCCTTTGTTGGGGTTAGTAGGCCTGGGTTGGCGGCGAGGGTCGCCAATCAAGGGACGCGAAGGAGGTGGACAGAGACTATGTTGGAATGGGCTCCACGTCCAGCGCCAGAGCCGCCACCGTGGACAGACGCCCACCCAGACCCTCCCCTATGGATTTAGGTGGCGGCCGGGAGTCCGCTCCTTTGGGGGGGGTACTGTCACGCCCTGGCCTTAGTATTTTGTGTTTTCGTTAGTATTTTGGTGAGGCCAGGGTGTGACATGGGGATTTATGTGGTTTGTTTTGTCTGGGGTTGTTTGTAATTATGGGATTGTGGTTAGAGTGGTACTCTAGGTAAGTCTATGGTTGCCTAGAGTATATTATATACACTTTCAGAGAACAGTCGTGCTGGATAGCGCATTGTAGAAAGAATATTCAAGTCAGCTTTCTACAGTGTGGGTCAGCATTACATGATGAAAACCAAACAAGTACTTACAAAGCCAAGCTGCTGAGAGCATAATTGACGTGCTGACAGTCATCGGGGTAGGCAACAGTGGCTCTGGTGAAGCAGGTCAGAGCCGTCCGCAGCACCTTCAGCTGGGGCAGCGGCACCTGCCATCTCCCTGTGTGCACCTCTACCAGCTTTACAGGGAGACAGAGAAACAGGGGCTGTGATTGAGATACACAGGCCAGTGCAGATTATTGGATCCGTATGTCATGCGTTGTTGTGGTTTCTGAATTCTGAAATATTAAAACCTTTTTTCAGGTGAGGTATTGTAGAGATCTCAGCATCTCTGCAGTCGAAACTTGTGTAGCTGGCTAGCAATCTAGATTTTAGACCATGTGGCAAGGGAATGCTTCAGAGAAGAGTGCTGCTCATCTGAAATGTTTTACAGTAGCTAGCTCAAATTGGGTTTCATTGCTCGTTAGATGTGCTGGGTAGTACCACCTCAATACTTACTATAAAATCAAGTGACAGTGCAACTTATTTGTCAATGTTTTTGGCAAGTGGAGTGAGCCAATATATTTTTTGCATGATCCTCTCTTTGACTAGACTACTGACGTTGTGACGCCATGTCCATTTCCTGAAGAATGTGTGTATACTTCATATTTTGGCAAATTTAGTATGCGGGAACTTTTGGCATACTCACTACATCCATACTATGACCAATAAGCATACTATATAATCAGTGCGGGTTAGTATGAGTATTCGAACACAGCTCTAGTTAGTTTCTAGTAATCTCTCCTAGTTCAGTCTTCTTTGGATTTTATATGGCATTTGGCAAGCAACTTTAAGTTGCATCAACCAACTGGACTGGAGTGTGGACCTCATTCGTCTGTCATTCACCCACGTGGGTGTATCCTCCTAAAAACAACTGAGATGGGAGAGGCGGGACTTGCAGCGCAACATTTATTTATTTTATTTCACCTTTATTTAACCAGGTAGGCAAGTTGAGAACAAGTTCTCATTAACAATTGCGACCTGGCCAAGATAAAGCAAAGCAGTTCGACACATACAACGACACAGAGTTACACATGGAGTAAAACAAACATACAGTCAATAATACAGTATAAACAAGTCTATATACGATGTGAGCAAATGAGGTGAGATAAGGGAGGTAAAGGCAAAAAGGCCATGGTGGCAAAGTAGATACAATATAGCAAGTAAAACACTGGAATGGTAGATTTGCAATGGGAGAATGTGCAAAGTAGAAATACAAATAATGGGGGTGCAAAGGAGCAAAATAAATAAATTAATTAAATACAGTAGGGAAAGAGGTAGTTGTTTGGGCTAAATTATAGGTGGGCTATGTACAGGTGCAGTAATCTGTGAGCTGCTCTGACAGTTGGTGCTTAAAGCTAGTGAGGGAGATAAGTGTTTCCAGTTTCAGAGATTTTTGTAGTTTGTTCCAGTCATTGGCAGCAGAGAACTGGAAGGAGAGGCGGCCAAAGAAAGAATTGGTTTTGGGGGTGACTAGAGAGATATACCTGCTGGAGCGTGTGCTACAGGTGGGAGATGCAATGGTGACCAGCGAGCTGAGATAAGGGGGGACTTTACCTAGCAGGGTCTTGTAGATGACATGGAGCCAGTGGGTTTGGCGACGAGTATGAAGCGAGGGCCAGCCAACGAGAGCGTACAGGTCGCAATGGTGGGTAGTATATGGGGCTTTGGTGACAAAACGGATTGCACTGTGATAGACTGCATCCAATTTGTTGAGTAGGGTATTGGAGGCTATTTTGTAAATGACATCGCCAAAGTCGAGGATCGGTAGGATGGTCAGTTCTACAAGGGTATGTTTGGCAGCATGAGTGAAGGATGCTTTGTTGCGAAATAGGAAGCCAATTCTAGATTTAACTTTGGATTGGAGATGTTTGATATGGGTCTGGAAGGAGAGTTTACAGTCTAACCAGACACCTAAGTATTTGTAGTTGTCCACGTATTCTAAGTGCGTCTAAAATAGAACCAAATTCTATTTTAACGCCTGGTTATGTAAATGCTTGTTGACACACACGAGCAATTTGGATGAAATTATTGAATAACATGCATGTGTACATTTATTTTGCAGGCGTTGTGGTCAGCATGTTACACAGCAAGTGGCAATAGATTTCAGGAACTCAGCGCCTTACCACTGTGAGCTAACTGTCCAGAACCACATTGTAAGCGATGGCCATTATTTTATTATGAGTGTGCCAGTGGACTTATGGTAAGTATGCTTTACTGAGAAAGTGTTGGGATCAGGTACAATTACCCACCCCTAAACGAATATTTATGAGCAATTCCCCCCACCCACAACTTCTCACCTTAATGCATTATTTTATTTTTCTTCGAGGGGCTGAAATTGGGACTGATCTCAACTACGCGTTTCCAGTCGTTGAGATCTGATTCTGCGCAGCGCAAGATGAGACATGCATATCATCAATCAACTACATTTCTCAAATACTTTGGGGCTAAATTCCAGCAAAACTTGGGAGAAGGGTGCAAGTGCAGCCTGCAGTTCAGAGCGACCCTGCATCTGCAGGAACCCCTCTATACTTATATTGGTACATGTTTATTAAGATAGGACAGGCGGGAGCGCTCCAGTGCAGTACGTGGTGTTAATGCACAATGTTGGATATCAGCCGCAGATAAACTCCACTGAAAAAGGAGAGGGCCCGACAACAGTAGCTAGCCATACACCAATAGGCAGTGTCCTTCACCCCGCCTGTCGGGCACTGCTTTCCCGCAGTTCTGTTAACGACAGCAGGTGATCGGCAGTGTTTTGCCGCAGTTCTGTTAACGACAGCAGGTGATCGGCAGGCTGGAACAAAGGACACTGCTAGTTTATCCAGCTAGTCCGGTACACAGCAGGCGGGGGCTACACCGTGTGCTAACTAGCTATGTGCGCTAGCTAACAAACACATGGTGTCGCTACTTTATTTTATTTATTTATCCGTTATTTTACCAGGTAAGTATTCCCCAGCAACGACCTGGGGAATAGTTACAGGGGAGGGGGGGGGGTGAATGAGCCAATTGTAAACTGGGGATTATTAGGTGTCCGTGATGGTTTGAGGGCCAGATTGGGAATTTAGCCAGGACACCGGGGTTAACACCCCTACTCTTACGATAAGTGCCATGGGATCATTAATAACCTGAGAGTCGGGACACCCGTTTAACGTCCCATCCGAAAGACTGCACCCTACACATATTCTTTTAGACCAGAGGAAAGAGTGCCTCCTACTGGCCCTCCAACTGGTCTCCCATCCAGGAACTGACCAGGACCAACCCTGCTTAGCGTCAGAAACAAGGCAGCAGTGGTACCTAGTTAGCTAGCACAGCCTGCTATTCTAGTGGGAGGCGGGTGCTACCGGTAAACAGTGTCCTTCGTCCCCGCCTATCAGGCACTGTTTCCCCAAAGTTCTGTTAAATACGATGAGGGCAATCTAGAACACGGTGTCGCTAACTAACACATACTATCGCTCCAACCTGACGTTCTTGCGGGAGCGACCGGTAGACTGTCCTTCGCCACTGCCTGTTGGGCACTGTTTTCCAGCATTTCTGTTCCGCAGGCAGAAGACAAGGCCACTGTCTACCAGTTTCAATCCCGCTAACTAGCAAGGAGGACTTCGGGAGTCGGGATTAAAAAACCTCAGATAATACTTTTATTTATCACATTCAAGTGTGAAGATGTGCCCGGGGGAGGGTGGCCTAACTACTTACAAAATGCGTGCTTCTGACGAAGTAAGGTACCTTAACATTTAAGGTAATTTCATAATTCAACATATTTGCTACTACTTCAATCAGTCCCGTTTTAAAAGACTCCCTTATCTATTTTCCATTCCCTGAGACCAACCAGAAATTATTTATTGGCCAAATATTCCCAGATTTTTATAAAACAGCCACACATGTGGACTCGTTTCTGCATCACCAAATTTTGCGTCAGGCAAAAAAGTAGGCTACGCTAACCTATTAGCTCGTTCAGTGCCGCGGGAGCAAGACAGTAGTGGAGCGCTTCTCACAATGGTGCTCATTTAAAGTCAGATCAAAGCTGCTGAATCAATGACAAAACATGTATTTGTACTGCTCTAATTACATTGATAACTAGTTTATAATAGCAATAAGGCACATCTGGGGTTTGTTGGTGGTATATGGCCAATATACCACGGCTAAGGGTTGTATCCAGGCACTCCGTGTTGCAGTACGCTTAAGAACAGCCCTTAGCTCTGGTATATTGGCCATATACCACACCCCTCGGGCCTTATTATCCTAATTAACACAATCTGCTGTAATTTGTTCACAAAAAAATGAAGATCTAAATGCATATTCCCATTAAACTGATTTGAGATCAAGTGATTGACATGCAGATGCAATTTGGACGTTTCACGTGAAGAATTGTCATTCATGATTAACAGTGATGGCCCATTTTGAAACTAGGTATGCCTTACTTGGTGTTTGGGGGTATTAAAAATAGAGGGCGCTGCCGTTTTTTTATATTTTATTATGCAGGCTACACTGTCCCACAATCATCCTGTTGTCCCCCCATATGGGTATTTTAAAATGTGGTCACCCTAGCTTTTTGCCAAGAGACATAGCTATGTGACAGCTTTAGCTAGCGTATCATTAGCCAACTGGCTAAATGTAAACACTAACATATTACAGCACAGCTAGCTTACATGTCAGCTTATTGTCATTTTAGCTAAACTTGTGGACACAATCAGTAACGTTAGGCTTCTTCACAGTGATAGTTATAGCGTTTCAATCGGTGACGTCACCTGCTCTGAGACCTTGAAGTAGTGGTGCTCTGAAAGGGCCACGGCTTTTGTGGAGCGATGGGTAACGATGCTTCGTGGGTGACTGTTGTTGATGTGTGCAGAGGGCCCCTGGTTCGCGCCCGGGTATGGGCGAGGGGACGGTGTGAAGCAATAGCAATCCTAGGTAGTGTTCGTAAATTCAGAGCGTTGTCAGATATGCCGTTCAGAACGTTTCGCCACAGATAGAACAATGAGACAGATATTTTACCGGATGTATAAATGTTGGTGTTTCCGCACACTACCAAATATCCTGCCGAGACGAAACCCAGTAGCAGGCAGTGGGAGAAGATGTTTTTTGGCTGACATTCTGCACATTTTCTCATCCATACAGTTCAGAAATGTAATCTGTAACAAACAGTGGACTGCGTTTTGTAGACTTTACCATTTGCAATATATATATATAAAATTCTAAATGGTGTTTAGGAGTACAAGGGCGAATCGAGTTAATACGCACATCAGCGTAAGCGTTCCCTAACGGAAATAAATAAATGCTAGAACGCGCCAATTGGATCCCGCTAGCTCGTTCTTGGCTTTGCCATCTCCTTGCTTGTTCTGCCCACTAGGATTTATTTGCTCCCATTGGAAACGACAGGTCTATCTTTGGTTGCGCTCTCCGGAGCGTACACTGGATGCTGAGGAGTAGGGTTGATCAGAGCGTTCTGGCCTCACAACAGTCAAGCACCCAAGCTACTTCCAGACACAAGTGAGAGAACACCTCTCTAGCAATTTTAATCACCCCCAGCAAAACTGGTTAGGCTGTTTTCATATTGTTTAGAGCGGTGGTGACTGTGCTGCTAGCATGACGTTTACAGTACTGACACCGGTCATATTCAACGGATGTTGCGCGTTCGTAAATTCCTTATTCTTCGAGAGTGCTATGAATTCGCAGTAGATGGCTAGAGTGAATTTACGAACGCACCCATAGTTAGCGTGTAACGTCACATAGTGGTAGCTAAAGTTGGCTAGCTAGCCAAGTCAAAGAGAAATAAAAGCTCTGTGGGGTAACGTTATAGCTAACTAGGCCAGTATGGGTTGACTGAATTTGCGATGAATGCTTGCTAGCTAGCTAATTAATGCGATGCTACGTAACGTTAGCAAATAAATTACTTTACTAGCCATCTGAACAGCCTTGCTTCGTACTGCAAGCAACTGGCTACTTCGTAGCTAGCAAGCTTGGCGTAAGAACTCGCCTCTCTCCCAACGTGATTTAGCTTACCTTACAAAACTCGGAGCAATATTCTTTGCTTTGTACTGAACAGTTGTCGTTAGAGTATATGTATAAAGTCTCCAGTTCCAATTCTAGCCTGTCTGTTTCCAAATCACTTTCCCCCTCCGCCATACTGGCTCGTTTACCTTGCACATAAAGGGACTTCTAGCGGATAGGTTGACAAACTACAACAACTCATATCCTGGATCTAGATTGAATAACAACTACATCAATATGAAGGGTTATGAGAAAGCAAGGCAGTTGCTCGTAATGCTTTGTAACATTTTTATGACCAGGCATTAAACAGCAGGAAATCTTACAGACTGTGCAAGTGCCAAAGTGATGATAAACTGCTGGAATGGGTAGACAACAGAGATCAATACACATGGGTAAAGCCAGTGCTTGACTTGGGCAGGAGCTCACTAAAACTGAGTACCAGCACCTCAAATGTTCTTTTCTGCTGGAGTTCCTGCATCTCCTAGAATATTAGCTCCAAAGTATAGAGTTCCTGCACCTAAATATAAATGGTACGTAGAGAACATTCCTCATGTCACCGTGCAAAGGGCAATTGATGTCCCTCAAGAATCTCTGCCCTGCCAGTAGTGGCATCACTATCCACATACTGCAAAGCAATGTGGAATGTCAAAGCACAATACAATAGGCAGAATAAGGCAATACAATGCAAGTATTGCCAGACAGCAAGACATACAGTCGTTGATTGATGAGATTATTTTTTATATAACAGTGAGAACTTATTTTGGAGACAGTGATTTGGGTTACAAAGCACCCTTGTCTCTCAGCTTGGATAGCAGAATTTCATTCTTATGACACTCCTGTAAGAAAGAGTATTGAATTAGTAAAACAACGTCAGTGATTCACTTTATCAGTTTAGAAGGGAAAATGCAAAAAAATACAAATAAATACATTTTTAAAAATCAGCTCTGGGAGACTACGGTAGAACACATTCATAAAACAGTTAACTAGTTCCGTCATGTTTTACCATACATAACCAGAATGCGGTTCTCTCTCAGGCCTCACCTCTTTGAAGTCCTTGACAGTTTTGAAGTAGAGCCTCTGTTTGTCCAGCAGCTCATCATTCAGCTGGTCTCTCCTCATCTTATTCTCCTGCTTCTTCTTCTCCATCTGTAGACATCACCAATATGCATCACACAACACTCATATTTAAGTGTTTTTCACTAGGGCCACGAGGAAAGCACCTGGAGTCTTCAGCTCAAGCTGTCATTAGGCAGCGTACAGTGAAGATAAGAGAGATGGTTAGTTACCGTACTCACCTTAATGCGGCTTTGTTTGATTCCCACCACTATCTGCTCCATCTGTCTCAACTGCCCCTTGGCCCCCAAAGACGCCATCGCCCTGAGCAAGACAGAAGACCACGGCGTAGACAGAATGTAAACCTGCTGGACTCCATTACCCATAATACGAAAAGCAGGATAGGTTTATAAAGGGTAAATTGTGAAAATACTCACTGTTGGAAGTTGTCATGGATGGAATTCAGCAAGTTCACCTACAGAAACAGATCAACACGGGGTGGCAGATAGCCTAGTGGTTAGAGCAATGAGCCAGTAACCGAAAGGTTGCTACAGTGCCTTGCGAAAGCATTCGGCCCCCTTGAACTTTGCGACCTTTTGCCACATTTCAGGCTTCAAACATAAAGATATAAAACTGTATTTTTTTGTGAAGAATCAACAACAAGTGGGACACAATCATGAAGTGGAACGACATTTATTGGATATTTCAAACTTTTTTAACAAATCAAAAACTGAAAAATTGGGCGTGCAAAATTATTCAGCCCCTTTACTTTCAGTGCAGCAAACTCTCTCCAGAAGTTCAGTGAGGATCTCTGAATGATCCAATGTTGACCTAAATGACTAATGATGATAAATACAATCCACCTGTGTGTAATCAGGTCTCCGTATAAATGCACCTGCACTGTGATAGTCTCAGAGGTCCGTCAAAAGCGCAGAGAGCATCATGAAGAACAAGGAACACACCAGGCAGGTCCGAGATACTGTTGTGAAGAAGTTTAAAGTCGGATTTGGATACAAAAATATTTCCCAAGCTTTAAACATCCCAAGGAGCACTGTGCAAGCGATAATATTGAAATGGAAGGAGTATCAGACCACTGCAAATCTACCAAGACCTGGCCGTCCCTCTAAACTTTCAGCTCATACAAGGAGAAGACTGATCAGAGATGCAGCCAAGAGGCCCATGATCACTCTGGATGAACTGCAGAGATCTACAGCTGAGGTGGGAGACTCTGTCCATAGGACAACAATCAGTCGTATATTGCACAAATCTGGCCTTTATGGAAGAGTGGCAAGAAGAAAGCCATTTCTTAAAGATATCCATAAAAAGTGTTGTTTAAAGTTTGCCACAAGCAACCTGGGAGACACACCAAACATGTGGAAGAAGGTGCTCTGGTCAGATGAAACCAAAATTGAACTTTTTGGCAACAATGCAAAACGTTATGTTTGGCGTAAAAGCAACACAGCTCATCACCCTGAACACACCATCCCCACTGTCAAACATGGTGGTGGCAGGATCATGGTTTGGGCCTGCTTTTCTTCAGCAGGGACAGGGAAGATGGTTCAAATTGATGGGAAGATGGATGGAGCCAAATACAGGACCATTCTGGAAGAAAACCTGATGGAGTCTGCAAAAGACCTGAGACTGGGACGGAGATTTGTCTTCCAACAAGACAATGATCCAAAACATAAAGCAAAATCTACAATGGAATGGTTCAAAAATAAACATATCCAGGTGTTAGAATGGCCAAGTCAAAGTCCAGACCTGAATCCAATCGAGAATCTGTGGAAAGAACTGAAAACTGCTGTTCACAAATGCTCTCCATCCAACCTCACTGAGCTCGAGCTGTTTTGCAAGGAGGAATGGGAAAAAATGTCAGTCTCTCTATGTGCAAAACTGATAGAGACATACCCTAAGCGACTTACAGCTGTAATCGCAGCAAAAGGTGGCGCTACAAAGTATCAACTTAAGGGGGCTGAATAATTTTGCACGCCCAATTTTTCAGTTTTTGATTTGTTAAAAAAGTTTGAAATATCCAATAAATGTCGTTCCACTTCATGATTGTGTCCCACTTGTTGTTGATTCTTCACAAAAAAATACAGTTTTATATCTTTGTTTGAAGCCTGAAATGTGGCAAAAGGTCGCAAAGTTCAAGGGGGCCGAATACTTTCGCAAGGCACTGTAGATCGAATCCCCAAGCTGACTTGGTAAACATCTGTCGTTCTGCCCTTGAACAAGGCAGTTAACCCACTGTTCCTAGGCCATCATTTTAAATAAGAATTTGTTCTTAATAACTGACTTGCCTAGTTAAAAAAAATTTAAACACAGAAGATGATTACCATGAGTAAACAAGCTGATTTCAGCTGTAATGACTCTATGAAATTGATGCCCTCTCCTCTTACCTCCTTCTCCAGGTACACCTTCTTGTCATCTAATGTGTAATACAAGGTGAAGAACTGCTTGGTCTCCTTATGTGTTGCTGAAACTAGGGGACACACACAAAAGTAATGGTTCTTTGATGTAAGAATTAGTTAACAAATCAATAAGTGGTTGAGGCTAAGACCTTGGCCATAGAGCTCAATGAACCTCTTCTGATACTGGTTCAGTTCTGCCCTGCTCGGCACCTCGTCTATCTTCCTCTGCAGGATGGCGATCTCACGGTTCCTCCAAGCCTATCAGAGAGTAGCCCTCAGGTCATGAGCAAATAAAGGACTTGGTAAGATGACCACTATTTGCATGCTCCAAACAGAATGCCTAAGTGAATTCAAATTGATTATGCAGGAATGAATCCTGCTACAGCATTGTGCATTTTACCATCATCAGTCTGATCTTCTGTAGCTTATCTCTGTCTGTGTTGTACTGCTTGTCGATTAGCTGACTCCTCTCCTTAGGGCGAGAGTGAGAAAGAGGGGGAAAGAAAGTCAGTCACAGTGTAACATTTATTAAACATAGACAAAAAAAAGTGTTAGCTGGTCTTGGGAGTGTGTTACCTTCTCATCCTCTGTATCATCTCCTGACTCCATCTTCAGGTCCTCAATGTTCTGCTGCAGGCGAACCATCTACTCCTGGAAAAAAAATTGCACTCCATGTTAGTTGTTTTGCTATTACCAGGAAATAAGGGAATTACATCACAAATACACCTGTGAAGTAGGTCCATTTCAAACTTAAATCTAACAAGTCATATGTGGATGGACTATGACAGACGAGCTAAATTACTTCTATGCTCGCTTCGAGGCAAGTAACACTGAAACATGCATGAGAGCATCAGCTGTTCCGGACGACTGTGTGATTACGTAGCTGATGTGAGTAAGACCTTAAAAACAGGTCAAGGCCGCAGGGCCAGACGCATTACCAGGACGTAATGTGCTGACCAACTGGCAAGTGTCTTCACTGACATTTTTAACCTGTCCCTGAGTGAGTCTGTAAAACCAACATGTTTCAAGCAGACCACCATAGTCAATGTGCCCAAGAACACTAAGGTAATCTGCCTAAATGACTACCGACCTGTAGCACTCACGCATGTAGCCATGAAGTGATTTGAAAGGCTGGTCATGGCTCACAACACCATTACCCCAGAAACCCTAGCTCCACTCCAATTTGCATACCGCCCCAACAGATCCACAGATGATGCAATCTGTATTGCACACAATACTGCCCTTTCCCACTTATCACTAAGCTCAGGACCCTGGGACTAAACATCTCCCTCTGCAACTGGATCCTGGACTTCCTGACGGGCCACCCCCAGGTGGTAAGGGTAGGTAACAACACATCCACCACGCTGATCCTCAACACGGGGGCCCCTCAGGGGTGCGTGCTCAGTTACCTCCTGTACTCCCTGTTCACTCATGACTGCATGGCCAGGTACAACTCCAACACCATCATCAAGTTTGCTGATGACACAACAGTGGTAAGCCTGATTACTGACAACAAGACAGCCTATGGGGAGGTCATCAGATGATTGTGGACTACAGGAAAAGGAGGACCGAGCACGCCCCCATTCTCATCGCCAGGGCTGTAGTGGAGCAGGTGATGAGTTCCAAGTTCCTTGGTGTCCACATCACCAACAAACTATCATGGTCCAAACACACTTAGACAGTTGTGAAGAGGGCATGAAAAAAACTATTCCCCCTCAGGAGACTGAAAAGATTTGGCATGGGTCCTCAGATCCTCAAAAGGTTCTACAGCTACACCATCAAGAGCATCCTGACTGGTTGCATCACTGCCTGGTATGGCAACTGCTCGGCCTCCGCACACAAGGCACTACAGAGGGTAGTGCGTACGGCCAAGTACATCACCGGGGCCAAGGTTCCTGCCATCCAGGATCTCTATACCAGGTGGTGTCAGAGGAAGGCCCTAAAAATTGTAAAAGACTCCAGCCACCCTAGTCATAGACTGTTCTCTCTGCTACCGCACGGTACTGGAGCACCAAGTCTAGGTCCAAAAGGCTTTTTAACAGCTTCTACCCCCAAGCCATAAGACTCCTAAACAGCTAATCAAAGGGCTACCGAGACCCCTGTTTTACACTGCTGCTGCTCTCTGGTTATCTAAGTATAGTCACTTTAACTCTACCTACATGTACATATTACCTCTATTAACTTGACTAACCGGTGCCCTTGTACATTGACTCTGTACCAGTACCCCCTGTATATAACCTCGCTATTGTTATTTTACTGCTGCTGTTTTATTATTTGTTATTTTTATCTTCTTTTTTTTTTTACTTAACATTTATTTTTCTTAACCAACAATGCTTCAAGAAGTCTAAGGGCTTGTTACTAAGCGTTTCACTGTAAGGTCTACACCTGTTGTATGTGCATGCATTATGCATGTGACAAATAACATTTGATTTGAAAATATGCAGACTCACTCTACAATGTGTCTGGAACTCCTGCTCTTGGTGCTTCGGGTTCTCATTCATGCCTACCAGAGCCCTCAGCTTCTCCAACAGTCTGTGGCACACACAGGGAGGATGAGAAAAGTCCAAAACACCTGTATAATTTTAGGGGTTTATATACTAACAACCACTGAATTAATGCCTTAATGGTTTGGTCTGTATGTGCCACATTCACCCAGTATCAGCCTGGCCCTCAGCCTCTTCAAGGGCACTCAGCTCTTTCTCCAGTCTCTCGGTCTGCTCTGTGGCCTCCAACAGTTTGCTCTTAGCTTCCACACACCCTGATTTTACACCCAAGTGTTTGGCTTGTAGCTGAAAACACACCAAATACACATACTTTTAGTTACTTCTGACAGGAAGTGCATTGTATCCTTCCATTTAAGAAATGCATGGCTATTTTACACAACGTTCTGTGAAATTCATAAAGTCCAGTCGTCACCTCCTCCAACTGCTTGGTCTTCTGTTGGATCTGTTTGTTCAGAGAGGTCACTATCCTACGGTGCTGCTGGATTGGCCCGTACCACTCTGGACGGTCCTCTGCAGACCTCTCCAACTGATGGAAATGTGTATGTGGAAACACTTTTAACTACACACTGTGGCATTGACTTATTCTTTAAAACATGACAAATATTTTATGATTGCAGTTAACCATTTAACCCTGCTGTGGGAGTCGCTCACCTTCTCAGCATACTCAGATGCTATCTGTTTCATCTCCTCAGACTGCAGCCCAACTATCTGTCCCACTGTGCTAGCCGTTAGCCTCCCCTGTATTGATGTTACATATTAAATAAAACAACTTTACACAGTAATCAACCACACAGTAAAGGCGCTGGCAAAGAGAAGAACTAAAGCCATGCCTACCTCCTGTCACCATGGCAGCCATGCTGGGCATCAGTGTTTTGATGCGCAGCTGAGAGGATATATCACAGGGAGTCAGGGACATCATCACAAAGAGGGATGCATTTCTGTAGTATTGGACATGGGGCTGCGGTTGGTTTTAGACCTCCGCTGCCTGCAGGTACTCCTCCTCCTCCTGCGACCCCTCTGTAATCCCTGGGGGTGTGGCCTGAGAGCCTGGCATCAACAAGGCTTTCCGGTCCTCTGCCTGTAGGGAACAGGGGGATACCATCTTTCATCGTGGTTTCACTTTCTACTAAAGCTACAGTTCACAGAATACCTATGATCCACAAGTCTCCATCCCTGTAATATTGTTTGTAATGATCGACCTCCTGTCCCTGTCTTCATCATTCTGTAGTTATAGGCTTTGAATTTATATAATGCTACAATTAACTTTACAAATATGACAGTAATTTCAATAAATCTCACCTGGTCCTGTTTTGTCTGCTTGCTGAATCCATACTGTCTAAAACACAGGTCTAATAAGTACTTAAATCACTGTTAGGCACAGGAGGTTGGTGGCACCTTAATTGGGGAAGACAGGCACGTGAAAATGGCTGGAGCGTAATAGTGGAAAGGTATCAACAACATCAAACACATGGCTTCCATGTGTTTGATGCCATCCCATTTGCTCCGTTTCAGCCATTATTATGAGCCGTCCTCCCCTCAACAGCCTCCACTGCTGTTAGGATACTGGTACATGAAAGGAGCACATAACACACGTATGCACACACACCCACTCCATGCTTGTTTTAAATTAGTACTATCTTCTGTATCGAAACACACACACAACAAGCATTCATGTGAAACACTCCTTGCAGTGAACGAGTCCATTATATACTTACAGAAGGTAATCTGACATTCTAATATAAGGATGGATGAGACACAGGAAAATAATAGGAAAATGAAAGGAACACAATTGTCAAATGGGATGAGATCACATTGGTTCTGATTCTCAATGACAAGGTAAAAATCTGTCGTTCTGCCCGAACAAGGCAGTTCCTAGGCCGTCATTGTAAATAAGAATTTATTCTTAACTGACCCACCTAGTTAAATAAAGGTAAAAACATATATTTTTTTAATGTGAACATGTAACAAGAACTGTGGAGAAAGTTGGATATGGAGGACTGAATATGGAGAGATGGAGAGAGCGAGAGAGACAGGCAGCCTACCTTCCGTACTCCAATAGAGTGGAGTGAACCCTGTACTCCTCGTCCAACAGGGATCCTGCTTCAACCTGTCTCTTGTATTTCCTATGAGGTTTATACACTTCCTGTCAATACCAGAGGAGAAAAACAACATGCTGTGTGGTTTTAAAGTCTCTATACTATAACAAAGGGGGCCTTTAAATTAAATCAAATTTCATTTGTCATATGCTACGTAAACAACAGGTATAGTCTATTTTTATTTAACTAGGTAAGTCAGTTAAGAACAACTTTTTATTTACAATGACAGCCTACACCGGCCAAACCCGGACGATGCTGGGCCAATTGTGCCCCGCCCTGTGGGACTCCCAATCACGGCCGATTGTGATACAGCCTGGAGACAAACCGTATCGAGTCGATGAGGTAATTGAGGAAGATACAGTGCCTTGCGAAAGTATTCGGCCCCTTTGAACTTTGCGACCTTTTGCCACATTTCAGGCTTCAAACATAAAGATATAAAACTGTATTTTTTTGTGAAGAATCAACAACAAGTGGAACACAATCATGAAGTGGAATGACATTTATTGGATATTTCAAACTTTTTTAACAAATCAAAAACTGAAAAATTGGGCGTGCAAAATTATTCAGCCCCCTTAAGTTAATACTTTGTAGCGCCACCTTTTGCTGCGATTACAGCTGTAAGTCGCTTGGGGTATGTCTCTATCAGTTTTGCACATCGAGAGACTGACATTTTTTTCCCATTCCTCCTTGCAAAACAGCTTGAGCTCAGTGAGGTTGGATGGAGAGCATTTGTGAATTGCAGTTTTCAGTTCTTTCCACAGATTCTCGATTGGATTCAGGTCTGGACTTTGACTTGGCCATTCTAACGCCTGGATATGTTTATTTTTGAACCATTCCATTGTAGATTTTGCTTTATGTTTTGGATCATTGTCTTGTTGGAAGACAAATCTCCATCCCAGTCTCAGGTCTTTTGCAGACTCCATCAGGTTTTCTTCCTGTATTTGGCTCCATCCATCTTCCCATCAATTTGAACCATCTTCCCTGTCCCTGCTGAAGAAAAGCAGGCCCAAACCATGATGCTGCCACCACCATGTTTGACAGTGGGGATGGTGTGTTCAGGGTGATGAGCTGTGTTGTTTTTCCCCCAAACATAACGTTTTGCATTGTTGCCAAAAAGTTCCATTTTGGTTTCATCTGACCAGAGCACCTTCTTCCACATGTTTGGTGTGTCTCCCAGGTGGCTTGTGGCAAACTTTAAACAACACTTTTTATGGATATCTTTAAGAAATGGCTTTCTTCTTGCCACTCTTCCATAAAGGCCAGATTTGTGCAATATACGACTGATTCTTGTCCTATGGACAGAGTCTCCCACCTCAGCTGTAGATCTCTGCAGTTCATCCAGAGTGATCATGGGCCTCTTGGCTGCATCTCTGATCAGTCTTCTCCTTGTATGAGCTGAAAGTTTAGAGGGACGGCCAGGTCTTGGTAGATTTGCAGTGGTCTGATACTCCTTCCATTTCAATATTATCGCTTGCACAGTGCTCCTTAATAACATCCTCCTTGATGTTTAAAGCTTGGGAAATCTTTTTGTATCCAAATCCGGCTTTAAACTTCTTCACAACAGTATCTCGGACCTGCCTGGTGTGTTCCTTGTTCTTCATGATGCTCTCTGCGCTTTTAACGGACCTCTGAGACTATCACAGTGCAGGTGCATTTATACGGAGACTTGATTACACACAGGTGGATTGTATTTATCATCATTAGTCATTTAGGTCAACATTGGATCATTCAGAGATCCTCACTGAACTTCTGGAGAGAGTTTGCTGCACTGAAAGTAAAGGGGCTGAATAATTTTGCACGCCCAATTTTTCAGTTTTTGATTTGTTAAAAAAGTTTGAAATATCCAATAAATGTCGTTCCACTTCATGATCGTGTCCCACTTGTTGTTGATTCTTCACAAAAAAATACAGTTTTATATCTTTATGTTTGAAGCGTGAAATGTGGCAAAAGGTCGCAAAGTTCAAGGGGGCCGAATACTTTCGCAAGGCACTGTATGTATATACACTGCTCAAAAAAATAAAGGGAACACTAAAATAACACATCCTAGATCTGAATGAATGAAATATTCTTATTAAATACTTTTTTCTTTACATAGTTGAATGTGCTGACAACAAAATCACACAAAAATTATCAATGGAAATCAAATGTATCAACCCATGGAGGTCTGGATTTGGAGTCACACTCAAAATGAAAGTGGAAAACCACACTACAGGCTGATCCAACTTTGATGTAATGTCCTTAAAACAAGTCCAAATGAGGCTCAGTAGTGTGTGTGGCCTCCACGTGCCTGTATGACCTCCCTACAACGCCTGGCATGCTCCTGATGTGGTGGCGGATGGTCTCCTGAGGGATCTCCTCCCAGACCTGGACTAAAGCATCCGCCAACTCCTGGACAGTCTGTGGTGCAACGTGGCGTTGGCGGATGGAGCAAGACATGATGTCCCAGATGTGCTCAATTGGATTCAGGTCTGGGGAACAGGCGGGTCCATAGCAGTCCATTACATCCATAGCATCAATGCCTTCCTCTTGCAGGAACTGCTGACACACTCCAGCCACATGAGGTCTAGCATTGTCTTGCATTAGGAGGAACGCAGGGCCAACCGCACCAGCATATGGTCTCACAAGGGGTCTGAGGATCTCATCTCGGTACCTAATGGCAGTCAGGCTACCTCTGGTGAGCACATGGAGGGCTGTGCGGCCACCCAAAGAAATGCCACCCCACACCATGACTGACCCACCCCCAAAACCGGTCATGCTGGAGGATGTTGCAGGCAGCAGATCGTTCTCCACGGCGTCTCCAGACTGTCACATGTGCTCAGTGTGAACCTGCTTTCATCTGTGAAGAGCACAGGGCGCCAGTGGCGAATTTGCCAATCTTGGTGTTCTCTGGCAAATGCCAAACGTCCTGCACGGTGTTGGGCTGTAAGCCCAACCCCCACCTGTGGACGTCGGGCCCTCATACCACCCTCATGGAGTCTGTTTCTGACCCTTTGAGCAGACACATGCACATGTGTGGTCTGCTGGAGGTCATTTTGCAGGGCTCTGGCAGTGCTCCTCCTGCTCCACCTAGCACAAAGGCGGAGGTAGCGGTCCTGCTGCTGGGTTGTTGCCCTCCTACGGCCTCCTCCACGTCTCCTGATGTACTGGCCTGTCTCCTGGTAGCGCCTCCATGCTCTGGACACTACGCTGACAGACACAGCAAACCTTCTTGCCACAGCTCACATTGATGTTCCATCCTGGATGAGCTGCACTACCTGAGCCACTTGTGTGGGTTGTAGACTCCGTCTCATGCTACCACTAGAGTGAAAGCACCGCCAGCATTCAAAAGTGACCAAAACATCAGCCAGGAAGCATAGGAACTGAGAAGTGGTCTGGTCACCACCTGCAGAACCACTCCTTTATTGGGGTGTCTTGCTAATTGCCTATAATTTCCACCTGTTGTCTATTCCATTTGCACAACAGCATGTGAAATTTATTGTCAATCAGTGTTGCTTCCTAAGTGGACAGTTTGATTTCACAGAAGTGTGATTGACTTGGAGTTACATTGTGTTTAAGTGTTCCCTTTATTTTTTTGAGCAGTGTATAAGCGGATTTAATCAGAAGCCTGTAAAACGCCTGCTATCCCCTGCAGCACCATCTTTATGGCATCTTTATTGTAAAGGCTCATGGAATAATTTGACCCAGACATGGCATGTCAGCTTCATGTCAGGGAGTCACTCACCAATACATCTTTCACAGCATTTTCCTTCCTCTGGAGGAAGTCTTCATCCTAAAATGGAGGGACAATACAGGGTGCATAAGACAGGGGTTTATTCAATGAAAAGTTCAGAACATTGCACTTAGAAATGTAATGAGTAGAGTTGGAGATGAATATCCCTGCCATGGAGCCACCCTACAATAACAGCACTCACCTCAGGGAAGCTGTGTGTCTTCTGGAACTGAGAGACAGAATAGGCTCTCACATAGTCTCCCATCTCCTCCCTCGTCTCTATGGCCCTCTTCATCAGCCACTGAAGATCATACAACACCGGCAATGAATCAGACATGAGGTCACAAACCAAGTGTGGTACCCTATTACAAAACTCTAATGTCTAGGAATACACACCTGTATCACTGGAAATATATGGATGAAATCCAGCCCTTGGATCTGATGAGGCTCCTGGCAATAAGGGCACTTCATTTTGGGCAGAACAGACACAATCTTCTCTGTGAGAGCGCTGCAAAGAGATACACAAGTTCATCCAACATCAGTTACACTGGTCCAGCAACATCACTAACAGTAAATAAAATGATGCTATATGTTAGCTACTTACATTTTCTGTCCAATAGTTGAATTCTCCTGGAACAGCAGATCCACATCAATGTCAAAGTTACATGTTGTGATGCACCATGTCATCCCTCCAACCACATATACAAATACATGGTTCAGTGAATGGAATTAGAAAGGGTAGCAAGGAGATGGTAAACCAGGAATCAAAAGCCTGCAGATCTTTAGGTTTGTAATGTCAGTTGGTTCTCACCTTGTCAAAAGGTCCCAGTCCTTTTATTCGGGCTCTGAAATATCCAGCAGCAAGAAGAAGTTCCAGGATTTCTGCTAGCTTGACACTCTGCTCCTCGTCCTCCCTTGTTTCAGCCTGCAAGCCACAGTTGCTAACATCAGTTGCTTTATTTAGCAAACTGTGAATTCGCTAGCTCCAGTAGCTATCTAGCCAAGTGGCAAACCCAGGAATGTTTACATTGCAATGTTGTGTTGTTATATTATGACAGAAACCGCACTATATTAGGAAAAATGACTGACTAAAAATGATGTTACCTGAATAAGATTTCCCTCTTGATCATATTGAGCTCCTATTTTCGAACCTGTTCTCGCTCTGTGGAAAACAGACGTGGCCGCCATGTTGGACTGTGGTGTGACGAAAGCATATGACTTTGGTCTTAATTCTTGAAAAATTGTGCGTTCAAGATGTAGCTGTAATTTTTATACAAAAAGTAAGCTAACCTCACTTAGATGCCGACTGCAACACGGCCACTGTCGAGTGTTTTGGGAGTCGATAAAGTGAGTATTGAGTTAACATTTAGAAAAACAAAAGCAATACCACCACTGGATGGAGCTCTAATGCCACTAAAGATTATATAGAAAGGCTGACATGATGAAGCTCTCTAGGTCTGAAGCCTTTCCAACATCATTGCATCTTTCATTTGAACAGGGTTGTCAGTATTCCTGGAAACAAATAAATCATGCACGTTGTGATTAATGATCCTCAGTTGTTGAAGTGATGTAAGGAAGCAGGACCATCAAGTACACACCCTGTCCAATGATCCTGCCATAGGCCTATAATGCAAACCATTACCACCAACCAAATCAGTTTGTCACACAAAACGTAAAATCTATTTGCTGTGTGTGTGTGTGTCATCAACCCTTTTCTGCTCTCAGATCCAGTGTTCATCTGTGATGGGGAGATATTCTCAATTGGGCAAAAGTGCGTCCTCTCCTCAACTCATCTGTCCTCCTTTCCAACGTGACCCCAAAAACCGATAAGTGGTTGCCATATGTAGGAGAGCGTCAATTAGTTAATAGGTGAACAGAGAGTAGTTTGCTCCTCTCCTCGACTGCCGTCTTCTGGCAGAGGATGCTCCAGTGTATCCTACATGGAAGAGTTTTAAAATCTGCCACAAACCCTTTGAAACATATATTTTCTCAGAGGTGAAAAGCATGCACACATTTAAAAACAATATGCCAGGTATCTTTTTAGCTATAAAATGTCTAGCACCACTAGCTAGATGTATTTTTCTAACCATTTTTTTTAGGATACATTTTTGGGGGGGGATTTAAAATATTATTTACCTGATGGCCTGCTAGTGGAGTGTGTGTGTGTGAGAGAGAGAGAAAGCGAGAAAGAGAGAGAGAGACAATAGAACGCTCCCATTTAACAACTTGTATTTTTGAATTCCTTCTGCCTTTGTCTTCAGTATGCTTTTTGTTACAAAAAATAGATTTACCATATTTATAAGCAATACTGCGCCATTGTGTAAAAGAACAGCCATTACAGAGAGGGTTAGACCTTCACATAGGTGTGAGTGCTTTGGCAGGCACCTGATGTCTCTGTATTTCACATGAAGAAAGCTAAGATAACTGAGCTAAACGACTATTGACTAGTGCTTTGAGATACTAGTCAAGGATCATATCACCTCCACCCAGCTGACACCCTAGACCCACTCCAATTTGCTTACCGCTCCAATAGGTCCACAGACAACGCAATCGCAACCACACTGCTCACTGCACACTGCCCTATCCCATCTGGACAAGAGGAATACCTATGAAAGAATGCTGTTCATCGATTACAGCTGAGCATTGAACACCATAGTACCCTCCAAGCTCGAGACCCTGGGTCTTGACCCCGCCCTGTGCAACTGGGTCCTGGACTTTCTGACAGGCCGCCCCCAGGTGATGAGGGTAGGAAACAACATCTCCACCCTGCTGATCCTCAACACTGAGGCCCCACAAGGGTGCGTTCTCAGCCCTCTCCTGTTCTCCCTGTTCAACCATGACTGCGTGGCCATGCACACCTCCGAATCAATCATCAAGTTTGCAGACGACACTACAGTGGTAGGCTTGATTACCAACAACAACGAGACGGCCTACAGGGAGGAGGTGAGGGCCACGGAGTGTGGTGTCGGGAAAATAACCTCACACTCAATGTCAACAAAACATAGGAGATGATCGTGGACTTCAGGAAACAGCAGCGGGAGCACCCACCCCCTATCCACATCAACGGGACAATAGTGGAGAAGGTGGAAAGTTTGAAGTTCCTCGGCATACACATCACGGACAAACTGAAATGGTCCACCCACACAGACAGCATGGTGAAGAATGCGCAACAGCGCCTCTTCAACCTCAGGAGGCTGAAGAAATTTGTCTTGTCACCGAAAACACTCACAAACTTTTACAGAACCACAATCGAGAGCATCCTGTCGGGCTGTATCACCGCCTGGTACGGCAACTACCCCGCCCACAACCGTAAGGCTCTTCAGAGGGTAGTGAGGTCTGTACAACGCATCACCAGGGGCAAACTACCTGCCCTCCAGGACACCTACACCACCCGATGTCACAGGAAAGCCCCCAAAAAATCATCAAGGACAACAACCACCTGAGCCACTGCCTGTTCACCCCGCTATCATCCAGAAGGCGAGGTCAGTACAGGTGCATCACAGCTGGGACCGAGAGACTGAAAAACAGCTTCTATCTCAAGGCCATCAGACTGTTAAACAGCCATCACTAACATTGAGTGGCTGCTGCCAACATACTGACTCAAATCTCTAGCCACTTTAATAATAAAAAATTGGATGTAATAAATGTGTCACTAGTCACTTTAAACAATGCCACTTTATATAATGTTTACATACCCTACATTACTCATCTCATATGTATATACTGTACTCTATACCATCTACTGCATCTTGACAATGCCGCACAGCCATCACTCATCCATATATTTATATGTACATATTCTTATTCATTCCTTTACACTTGTGTGTATAAGGTAGTTGTTGTGAAATTGTTAGATTACAAGTTAGATATTACTGAACGGTCGGAACTAGAAGCACAAGCATTTCGCTACACTCGCATTAACATCTGCTAACCATGTGTAGGTGACCAATAAAATTTGATTTGATGGACACTATTAAAGTGGAGGATCCCATAATGGAATATGCATCAGTGCAGGTAATGGTAGTCAGGTTGAGCACCCAGGAGGCAGTGGAGGATTCCATTAGACTCACAGTTCCTAAATCAGTAATTCTCTCTCTCGCTCACTCTCTCTTTCTCCCCTATCTCTCTCTCTGAGTGTGTATTGAACTGCCTCTTTCAGGTAATTACTACAGCTTCATAAACTCTCTACTCCTCGGCCTCCTCAACAATGAAAAGAGACCTAGTCCTTGGACTTATCAATGCCCACCCAGCTGAAACCATTACACAGTGGCTCTCACTCAAGCATAAGAGGCTTACAATAGAACATCACCTGACAAGTATATAGACTGAAGCCATCTCAAAACAGGGTTTTGGGCTATAGGTTTTTGTTATAAATTGAAGCCATATTGCAAGTTATTTATAACAGAATAGGCTGAAGGTTTTTCTTATGGTGATTACAATATTATTATTGCCATATTATAGCTTACTGTGACCACTATTGTATCATATATGCATATATATAGTTGAAGTCGGAAGTTTACATACACTAATGTTGGAGTCAGGGGCTAGGCCCCTTTTTTCTCAATTTCCGCCTGAATGACGTGCCCAAAGTAAACTGCCTGTTGTTCAGGCCATGAAGCCAGGACATGCAAGTTTGTAGAAATGTTAAAATAATGTAGGAGAATATAACACAATAGATATGGTAGGAGAAAATCCAAAGAAAAACCAACCAGACTTATTTTTTTGAGAGAGACCGTGCTCTTATAATGGAAAGTATAAGGGCATACAGGAAATTTGCTCCCTGGATGCAATTTCTACGGCTTCCACAGGGTGTCAGCAGTCTATGTTCAAGGTTTCAGGCTTGTAACTTTGAAAACAAAGAATAAATATCAATTTTAGTACAGGGACACAGTCTTGGAAATTCGTGTTTGGCGCGACATGAAGAAGGAACGGTTTCCTATTGAACATACTTCTTTCCGTAAGAAATATTATAGTTTGATTACATTTTAGGGTATCTGAGGAGTATATGGAAATGCATTTTGACTTGATATAACAAAGTTTAGGGGTAGATTTTTTGGATTCCTTTCTCTGCATGTTGAACGAGTGGATTACTCAAATCGATGGCGATTTGGGACATAAAGAAGGATTTTATCTAACAAAACGACACTACATTTTGTAGCTGGGACCCTTTGGATGACAAATCAGAGGAAGAATTTCAAAAAGTAAGTGAATATTTAATCGCTATTTGTGAATATATGTAACCTGTGCCGGTGGAAAAATATTTGGATGTGGGGCGCCGTCCTCAAACAATCAAACAATAGCATGCTTTCACTGTAATAGCTACTGTAAATCAGACAGTGCAGTTAGATGAACAAGAATTTAAGCTTTCAACCGATATAAGACACTTACATTTACCTAAATGTTTAATATCCATAACTTTAATAATTATTTATTTGAATTGTGCTCCCTCCAGTTTCACCGGAAGTTGTCCCTCTAGCGGGACGCCGAGCCCTAAGAGGTTTCAAACCTCGTTTTTCAACCACTCCACAAATTTCTTGTTAACAAACTATAGTTTTGGCAAGTCGGTTAGGACATCTACTTTGTGCATGATACAAGTACATTTTCCAACAATTGCTTACATACAGATTATTTCACTTATAATTCACTGTATCACAATTCCAGTGGGTCAGAAGTTTACATACACTACATTCACTGTGCCTTTAAAGCTTGGAAAGTTCTAGAAAATTATGTCATGGCTTTAGAAGCTTTTGATAGGCTAATTGACATCATTTGAGTCAATTGGAGGTGTATCTGTGGATGTATTTCAATGCCTACCTTCAAACTCAGTGCCTCTTTGCTTGACATCATGGGAAAATCAAAAGAAATCAGCCAAGACCTCAGAAAAACAATTGCAGACCTCCACAAGTCTGGTTCATCCTTGGGAGCAATTTCCAAATGCCTGAAGGTACCACGTTCATCTGTACAAACAATAGTACCCAAGTATAAACACCATGGGACCACGCAGCCGTCATACCACTCAGGAAGAAGACGCTTTCTGTCTCCTAGAGATGAACGTACTTTGGTGCGAGAAGTGCAAATCAATCCCAGAACAACAGCAAAGGACCTTGTGAAGATGCTGGAGGAAACTGGTACAAATGTATCTATATCCACAGTAAAACTAGTCCTATATTGTCATAACCTGACAGGTCGCTCAGGAAAGGAAAAGAAGAAGCCACTGCTCCGAAACCGCCATTAAAAAAAAGCCAGATTACAGTTTGCAACTGCACATGGGGACAAAGATTGTACTTTTTGGAGAAAAGTCCTCTGGTCTGATGAAACAAAAATACAACTCTTCGGCCATAATGACCATCGTTATGTTTGGAGGAAAAAGGGGAGGCTTGCAAGCCGAAGAACACCATCCCAAACGTGAAGCGGGGGTGGCAGCATCATGTTGTGGGGGTGCTTTGCTGCAAGAGGGACTGGTTCACTTCACAAAATAGATGGCATCATGAGGAGGGAAAAGTTTGTGGATATGTTGAAGCAATATCTCAAGACATCAGTTAAGAACTTAAAGCTTGGTCGCAAATGGGTCTTCCAAATGAACAATGACCCCAAGCATACTTCCAAAGTTGTGGCAAAATGGCTTAAGGACAACAAAGTCAAGGTATTGGAGTGGCCATCACAAAGCCCTGACCTCAATCCTGTAGAAATTTTGTGGGCAGAACTAAAAAAAGCGTGTGCGAGCACAGAGGCCTACAAACCTGACTCAGTTACACCAGCTCTGTCAGGAGGAATGGGCCATAATTCACCCAAATTATTGTGGGAAGTTTGTGGAAGGCTACCTGAAACGTTTGACCTAAGTTAAGCAATTTAAAGGCGATGCTACCAAATACTAATTGAGTGCATGTAAACTTCTGACACACTGGGAATGTGATGAAAGAAATAAAAGCTGAAAAAATCATTCTCTCTACTATTATTCTGACAATTCACATTCTTAAAATAAAGTGGTAACCTAAGACAGGGAATATTTACTAGGATTAAATGTCAGGAATTGTGAAAGACAAATACATTTATACTCAGTTTAAGGTGTATGTAAAATTCCGACTTCAACTGTATGTTTATAAACTCAGCAAAAAAAGAAACTTCCTCTCCTTGTCAACTGCGTTTATTTTCAGCAAACTTAACATGTGTACATTTTTGCATGAACATAACAAGATTCAACAACTGAGACATAAACTGAACAAGTTCCACAGACATGTGACTAACAGAAATGGAATAATGTGTCCCTGAACAACGGGGTCAACATCAAAGTAACAGTCAGTATCTGGTGTAGCCACCAGCTGTATTAAGTACTGCAGTGCATCTCCTCCTCATGGACTGCACCAGATTTGCCTGTTCTTGCTGTGAGATGTTACCCCACTCTTCCACCAAGGCATCTGCAAGTTCCCGGACATTTCTGGGGGGAATGGCCCTAGCCCTCACCCTCCGATCCAACAGGTCCCAGACGTGCTCAATGGGATTGAGATCCGGGCTCTTCGCTGGCCATGGCAGAACACTGACATTCCTGTCTTGCAGGAAATCGTGCACAGAACGAGCAGTATGGCTGGTGGCATTGTCATGCTGGAGGGTCATTTCAGGATGAGCCTGCAGGAAGGGTACCACATGAGGGAGGAGGATGTCTTCCCTGTAACGCACAGTGTTGAGATTGCCTGCAATAACAACAAGCTCAGTCCGATTGTGCTGTGACACATTGCCCCAGACCATGATGGACCCTCCACATCCAAATCGATCCTGCTCCAGAGTACAGGCCTCTGTGTAACGCTCATTCAGTCGACGATGAATGCGAATCCGACCATCACCCCTGGAGAGACAAAACTGAAACTTGTCAGTGAAGAGCACTTTTTGCCAGTCCTGTCTGGTCCAGCGACGGTGGGTTTGTGCCCATAGGCGACGTTGTTGCCGGTGATGTCTGGTGAGGACCTGCCTTACAACAGGCCTACAAGCCCTCAGTCCAGACTCTCTCAGCCTATTGTGGACAGTCTGAGCACTGATGGAGGGATTGTGCGTTCCTGGTGTAAATCGGGCAGTTGTTTTCATCCTGTACCTGTCCAGCAGGTGTGATGTTCGGATGTACCGTTTCTGTGCAGCTTATGTTACACATGGTCTGCCACTGCGAGGACGATCAGTTGTCCGTCCTGTCTCCCTGTAGTGCTGTCTTAGGCATCTCACAGTACGGACATTGCAATTTATTTCCCTGGCCACATCTGCAGTCCTCATACCTCCTTGCAGCATGCCTAAGGCACGTTCACGCAGATGAGCAGGGAACCTGGGCTTCTTTCTTTTGGCGTTTTTCAGAGTCAGTAGAAAGGCCTCTTTAGTGTCATAAGTTTTCATAACTCCGTCTGTAAGCTGTTAGTGTCTTAACGACCGTTCCACAGGTGCATATTCATTCATTCTTTATGGGTCATTGAACAATCATGGGAAACAGAGTTTAAACCCTTTACAATTAAGATCTGTGAAGTTATTTGGATTTGTACAAATGATCTTTGAAAGACAGGGTCCTGAAAAGGTATGTTTCTTTGTTTTTTTTGTTTTTTTTTGCTGAGTTTGGTATACTATTACCTTAACTGTAATGAAAACAGAAGACATTCACAATGGTGTCCTACATATGAAATAAAGCCTGTTTCATAGAAGTCTTTCCTGTTTGCCCGTGATCCAAGGCCCTCTCCTCGCCCGCACTGACAGTTGTAAGATTAACGTAGTTAGTTGCTAACCTGCTCATGCGCACCAAATTAAATTAATGGAACAAATTTCCCTCCTAATTAAGATGGAAATTTGTGCCAGTTGTAACCTTGCTGAGCACTAATTATGCACAAATGATTTGTCTTCTGTTTGGTCCTGAATAGCAATGGTCTCACCTCACTGATAGCCGTGGCCGCAGTTTAAGAGATGGCTGCTCATTAACTAACAGTTTGCTACAGAGGAGCAGCCAATGAGAACATATGCACTGAACCTCCTTTCAATTCACCTATATTGGATGCGTAACTGAGTTTCACTGGGCTCGGCTCCAACATATTTCTCTTTCCTGAATGAAAATAAAGTGTCTGCTGACTGATATTTTTTGATGAGTGTTTCTCGGTTTGTAATTGATGATGAATTTTTTTTTTTTTTTTTTTTTTTATTTCACCTTTATTTAACCAGGTAGGCTAGTTGAGAACAAGTTCTCATTTGCAACTGCGACCTGGCCAAGATAAGGCATAGCAGTGTGAACAGACAACACAGAGTTACACATGGAGTAAACAATTAACAAGTCAATAACACAGTAGAAAAAAGGGGAGTCTATATATACATTGTGTGCAAAAGGCATGAGAAGGTAGGCAAATAAATTACAATTATGCAGATTAACACTGGAGTGATAAATGATCAGATGGTTATGTAAAGGTAGAGATATTGGTGTGCAAAAGAGCAGAAAAATAAATAAATAAAAACAGTATGGGGATGAGGTAGGTGAAAATGGGTGGGCTATTTACCAATAGACTATGTACAGCTGCAGCGATCGGTTAGCTGCTCAGATAGCAGATGTTTGAAGTTGGTGAGGGAGATAAAAGTCTCCAACTTCAGCGATTTTTGCAATTCGTTCCAATCACAGGCAGCAGAGAACTGGAACGAAAGGCGGCCAAATGAGGTGTTGGCTTTAGGGATGATCAGTGAGATACACCTGCTGGAGCGCGTGCTACGGATGGGTGTTGCCATCGTAACCAGTGAACTGAGATAAGGCGGAGCTTTACCTAGCATGGACTTGTAGATGACCTGGAGCCAGTGGGTCTGGCGACGAATATGTAGCGAGGGCCAGCCGACTAGAGCATACAAGTCGCAGTGGTGGGTGGTATAAGGTGCTTTAGTGACAAAACGGATGGCACTGTGATAAACTGCATCCAGTTTGCTGAGTAGAGTGTTGGAAGCAATTTTGTAGATGACATCGCCGAAGTCGAGGATCGGTAGGATAGTCAGTTTTACTAGGGTAAGTTTGGCGGCGTGAGTGAAGGAGGCTTTGTTGCGGAATAGAAAGCCGACTCTTGATTTGATTTTCGATTGGAGATGTTTGATATGGGTCTGGAATGAGAGTTTAGAGTCTAGCCAAACACCTAGGTACTTATAGATGTCCACATATTCAAGGTCGGAACCATCCAGGGTGGTGATGCTGGTCAGGCGTGCGGGTGCAGGCAGCGAACGGTTGAAAAGCATGCATTTGGTTTTACTAGCGTTTAAGAGCAGTTGGAGGCCACGGAAGGAGTGCTGTATGGCATTGAAGCTCGTTTGGAGGTTAGATAGCACAGTGTCCAAGGACGGGCCGGAAGTATATAGAATGGTGTCGTCTGCGTAGAGGTGGATCAGGGAATCGCCCGTAGCATGAGAAACATCATTGATATATACAGAGAAAAGAGTCGGCCCGAGAATTGAACCCTGTGGCACCCCCATAGAGACTGCCAGAGGACCGGACAGCATGCCCTCCGATTTGACACACTGAACTCTGTCTGCAAAGTAATTGGTGAACCAGGCAAGGCAGTCATCCGAAAAACCGAGGCTACTGAGTCTGCCAATAAGAATACGGTGATTGACAGAGTCGAAAGCCTTGGCAAGGTCTATGAAGACGGCTGCACAGTACTGTCTTTTATCGATGGCGGTTATGATATCGTTTAGTACCTTGAGCGTGGCTGAGGTACACCCGTGACCGGCTCGGAAACCAGATTGCACAGCGGAGAAGGTACGGTGGGATTCAAGATGGTCAGTGATCTGTTTGTTGACTTGGCTTTCGAAGACCTTAGATAGGCAGGGCAGGATGGATATTGGTCTGTAACAGTTTGGGTCCAGGGTGTCGCCCCTTTGAAGAGGGGGATGACTGCGGCAGCTTTCCAATCCTTGGGGATCTCAGACGATATGAAAGAGAGGTTGAACAGGCTGGTAATAGGGGTTGCGACAATGGCGGCGGATAGTTTCAGGAATAGAGGGTCCAGATTGTCAAGCCCAGCTGATTTGTACGGGTCCAGGTTTTGCAGCTCTTTCAGAACATCTGCTATCTGGATTTGGGTAAAGGAGAACCTGGAGAGGCTTGGGCGAGTAGCTGCGGGGGGGGGGGGGAGCTGTTGGACGAGGTTGGAGTAGCCAGGCGGAAGGCATGGCCAGCCGTTGAGAAATGCTTGTTGAAGTTTTCGATAATCATGGATTTATCTCAAATTGAGAGTGCACTGATTATACCTGTATGATGACTGATAAATATACTGGAGGGGTGAATAAACATCCTCATATATTGTCTTCTCTTTCCTCCCGTTAGAAACAATGGGTTCCATAAAGCACATCTGAGCTTGTCATTTTGACTTGATAGGTTGACCAGGCTAGTTCTATGATGGTGCCAGTAGATGGTGCAATAGGTTAAGATTGACAGTGAGCAAGTGGGGTATAAAATGCAGTTGGGCTAAAAATGGCAAAACATGCAGCGCTCTGTACAATGGTGTAACTGGTGTATTCCATTTTACTTCCCTGCTTTAGAGCTACATGGGAAAATACATTTCAATGGGAGCCAACAGTGATTAGCATTAGAATCCTGGTCCTCTTGGGGGTGTGGACACACTGGCCAATCTGTAATCAGCGTTCCACAGACTTGCTCACAAGGGATATGGCGTGCTTTGTCATTATCATTCAAGATGCCACACACATGCTGGTATTGGTGCTTCCGTGTGGCCAGCTAAATTACATTAGCATTTTACCTCAAACGCTGAAGAATTTTCATAGACAATGATGAACTAGTAGACTACCCTCTGTTTCTAAAGCTCCAGCATATATATTATTGTCCATACAGTGTTTCTTTCTAATTTATTTTGAATTATAGACATAAGTGTGCGTCCCTGTGTGCCTGAATGCTGTGCTCCTTAAATACTACATGGAATGTCTAATCATGCAATTATGGGCCATTTGACTTTCCATTATCACTCATTGAGCAATACCATGAATATGACGGTTGGTATTTTATTGTTGCATTAAATGCCAATATACTTTCTGAGGGAGGTACTTGCATGGTTCTTTATTAATTCTTGGCTTATCTTCTGCTTGGCCATCCTCTGCTGCTGTAAACACAACACATTACAGATGTTCATGCAGATTCACAGCATGTCAGTCACGCAGAGAGAGACAATAAATATGTCAAGCCCTGCTGATACACCCTGTGAGCCCTGCGGACAAGGGGGCACACTAGAACGTGCAAACAGATGTGCGTTGGTGGAATTTCAAATAAGGCATTTCATTAGTATTATGAGTTTATGTTAGAAAACTATTCTTAATTCTCTATGGCATTTAGACAACAGCTTTATAAGTGATTGAAGACTACCACCGTTGTCCCCAACAGAAATGACACGCAACGGCATAAAAAATGTTACAGGTATTTATTGGTCATGATGTACAGGCAGCCCCAGTGAAACACATACTCAGCCATTTTCCTTTGTTGCCCTCAGTGGTTTTTAGTTTTAAATAACACCTCTGAGAGGCGGAGAGTTCCAGTGGCACAGCAAAAAGCATCTATTATCCCTGTCTGGGGATTGGTGGGCGAGTCAGAGAGGGGAGGGGTTTAGGGGTTAATTAGAGACAACAGAAAGGTCAGGGGACCTATTATGTGTGAGCTGAGACCTGTAACAGGCCAATAGGGGTTGACTTTAACTAGAGCACACCTCACCCTGCACCTTCCCCATCAGTCACATACATACCAGGGTTGTGTCTGACTGGGAAACACGGTGCTGGTAATGAAAAGGCCCTTAACATTGAGCCAGTCAGGATGATGAATTGGGTCCCTGACCATTTTCTCTTAGCGCCAGGGGGCCTCCAAATAGCCCTTGACAACTAATTGAAACCCCTTCTGTATCCTGCCTGTACCTAGCAGGCTCCCTCTATCACTCTGATTATTAGGGTTAAGGACATCTCCCCGGGGATTGTTGGTACTGCTGTAGTAGATGGGATTTGCAGTGTCCTGATTGAATCCAAAAAACCCAAGGTGATAACAGTTCTAAATGAATTCACCACCACTATTCTTCTTCTCCTCCGCTATGTGATTTTAGGTCCTAGCCATCCAGTGTAAATGGAGACTAAGGTGTTTTCACTGGTGTGTTGGGAAGTAGTTTAGTGACAGTTCATCCTACTGTATGTCAGAAGAAATGGAAATATCCCTTAATAGTTCAACTATCTCTGTGCCAAATAATTCAAAAGGCTTTTGTGTCCCTCAAAAGTACAGCTGCACAATATCCCTGTCCTGCTTCTCACTGTATATTCAAACAAAAATGTGATCCCATTCTCTCTCCTGTCATCTTTCATTCATGATGGCTGAATTTCTTCCCTTAAGTCTCTTACCACTGTTCAGTCAAGACATTCCTTTTGCTCCAGCATGTGCTCTAATAGGCTTATGCTATGGAGGTGAGGCAGTCACAGTGTGGAGTAGATCACAGATAATCCCCATTCCCACTTGATTTGGTATTCAGTATTCAGACTTTTGCCTTCTCAAAGTCTTACAGACCATTGACACTTTCTCAGCCTATTTGGTTTTATTGTTATGTTTAGAGCAACTCTGGATTTCATCCAATGGATAGACCAAAAATTACAATAGGCCTACACTAATGACAGATGTGATCCACATTAAAGACATTCTTATATAACGGGGTGGCAGGTAGCCTAGTGGTTAGAGCGTTGAACTAGTAACTGAAAGGTTGCAAGATTGAATTCCTGATCTGACAAATTAAAAATCTGTTGTTCTACTCCTGAACAAGGCAGTTAACCCGTTGTTCCTAGGCCGTCGTTGTAAATAAGAATCCAATTATACCTGTTGACAACCAATTGCCAAACAACTCAGCCATTTTATCAATATGTTTATAAATTAATGTATTTTAACCACTTCTGTGCATTTTCTAATGTTTAATATCAAAGACAACTTTGCATTTATTCTACCTGGGCAAAATGTTGGTTTTGCGCAATGAGATTACGTCAGGGTTTTAGAAGCCGATTGGTTGGCCACGTAGCCAGTGCCAAAACAGTTCATCCGAAATTAGCGAGAAGGCGAGTTTTTTCCCCCCTCGAAGCTAGTTCTCAAACTCCTGCTACTACCTAAAAAAAGAAGCAAAATGTGTCTTTTACCATTTTTGAAAAATACTTTATAAACATGGAAGGTAATATTTAGTATTTAATTCAAGGTAAATAGCGTGTTACTGTAAATATCAGCTGACGAAGTGTGCTAGCTAGCTAGGCTAATAAACAAGATGTGTTTGCTGATCATCAGCAATCAACGGTTGCTAGCATATATACAAAAACTATCAAATTAGTTTTATTTAATACTACATTATATAGTTAGCTAACGTTTGGTAACTATTGTTTGTATCCAACAGTGTATTCAAAGTATTAATGTTGGCTATTATGCTAGCTTGATATTATGCTAGCAGGCTATCTTCTAACGTTAGCTAATTTAGCTGGTTTCAATGACCTTCGCTAGCTAGTTAGATAACGTTGCGTTGCTCTGGCAGTGCCAATACTGCCACAGGTTGCTGTTATATCAGCTTCCAATCTCGAAGTAGATAAAACGTCACTGTAGGTAGCTAACTAGGTCAAAAGTAGCGAGCCATCTGGCAAATGTGATGCATTCATTTGCTGAGGCTGAGCATAACGTGGTTTGATGAAATGACTGAAGAGTTGTCTCTTCTTGAGACAAAGAAATCAACATTAGGCATAGCTAGCTACTCTTAATTATTTGACTAGTGTTTGTATGCTGAGACATGAACATTGACTAACTAGACCAGGGATGTCTGGAGTGGTGTCACTTTTTGCCCATTCCTAGCAAACACAGCTGAAGATCATGATTAGTTGATTGTTTGAGTCAGGTGTGTTAGCTGGGGCAAAAGTGTGACACCAATCAGGCCCTTCAGGACTGGAGTTGCCCATCCCTGAACTAGACACACATCTGTGTTTGTCCACTGACTTCACACCTCTGGGCTGTGGTTGTTTTGTTGGATAATCATGTAGCCACATCTGAATACCTAAACATGTTCCTGTATTTTAGGGTATTGGTGATGTCAGTGGACAGCGCGATCACTGGAGGATAGAGTTAGCGTTTCCCCTTCTGTCCTGGTGTCCACGATTGCCCCAGCCGCCATGGCCGACTCCACAGTAGTCAGCGACCAGCAGCGGTCTGGGTCCGGGCAAACCGATCCTTCCAGAGGACCATACATTGCAGTGATCACCAACAGAAGCACCACCCTGGTGATCCGTGGGTTCATGCTGTTCTCTATAGGAGTTTTCCTGGCTCTGGTGCTCAACCTGCTGCAGGTGAGCTATGTTTGTATTTTAATGATACATATCTTGAATGGGGAAACATTTTAAGGGGAAGATATGACTAAGAGTACTAAAGTAGCTAATATTTGTTTTCTCTCACTGCAGGTACAGAGGAACGTCACTCTGTTCCCGCCTGATGTCATTAGTAGCATCTTCTCATCAGCCTGGTGGGTGCCGCCCTGCTGTGGGACCGCCTCAGGTAGAACACACACATTTACATTTTAGTCATTTAGCAGACGCTCTTATCAAGTGTAACTTACAGCTAGTGCATTCATCTTAAGAGCCTAGTGGTTAGAGTGTTGGACTAGTAACTGAAAGGTTGCAAGTTCAAATCCCCGAGCTGACAAGGTACAAATCTGTCGTTCTGCCCCTGAACAGGCAGTTAACCCACTGTTCCTAAGAAGTTGTTCTTAACTGACTTGCCTAGTTAAATAAAGGTAAAAAAAAAAGATAGCTAGGTGGGACAACCACATCACAGGCATAGTAAGTACACTTTTCCTCAAAGTAGCTATCAGCAAAGTCAGCGCTAGAAGGGACACACACACAGGTTTTTGCTGCCAGACTTGACTACTATCATTATTGAATTGTTGTCCCCTGGGTCTACAGCACAGAGAGTAGATGTAGCTGCTGATTCCTAGTGGATCAGTAGAAAAGCACAACAGCCGCAGGCCTGTATCCCCCTGAGACTGAGACTGCTGCGCTCGACTGCTCAGCCTGGGGGAGATGCCGGTTTCCACTGTTACTGCGCACTGGGCTGTTTGCATCATGCAGTAGCTATCGGGTTTTATTGAGCAGTTTACTGTATATAGTTACCTACATTTGCACAGCAGATTGTAGTTCTTGTGTAATATTTAAACAATAGCTTTAAAAGGAGGCCAACCTCAACAACAGTGTTTGTTTTTTTTGTTTTTTTAAATGCTTGGTGTGTCATCAGAATAGTGTTGATGCTATGTGGTGGGCTGGCATGGCAGCCTTTCTCTCCACAACCATACTAACAGGAATGTACGGCACCGGCCGTGCTACTGCAGCAATAAAGCTGATTGTTGATCTCTGATCCCCTCTCCCTATTTCTGCACCCTCAATCCCTTACCTTTATCCCCGTCTACCCCTCTCTCTCAGCAATAATCGGTCTGTTGTATCCATGCATTGACTGTCGGCTCGGCGAGCCCCACAAGTTCAAGCGGGAGTGGTCCAGTGTGATGCGCTGTGTGGCCGTGTTCGTGGGCATCAACCATGCCAGTGCTGTATCCTCTATGCCCCTCAAACTCAATTCTCGACCTGGAAGCCAGTTCCACTGCATTTTTTCATTGTTCCCCTCTATAATCAGGGACTGATTTAGACTGGGACACCAGGTGTAAGCAATTAATTGTCAGGTAGAACAGAAACCCAGCAGGCTCCAGACCATGTAGGGTAAGAGTTGAGTATCCTGCTCTATTCCTACCTACCTGCCTGTCTCTCACTGAATTTGATGTGAATAATTAAAAGATATGTAAAAACCTGTAAACCATGGGGCAAAAGCATTCCTTGTTGACATTTGCAAATCTAATTTGCAGATTTAAATTGTATTTATTATCACAACACACTTTACAATAAAACAAAATGAATCTGTCGATGTGCCCATGGGCAAGGCACTTTACCCTAATTGCTTCTGTAAGCTGTAAGAGCATCTGCTGAAAGACTCAAATGTAATGTGTAAAACAATAAGGTCAGTGACTAAATGCCCAGCTAAAATGATGGGCTTTTAAATGTGAATAAACAAGCCCGTTTACAAGAAAGAACTTTACTGAGTAGAGCCCATGGTTCCTGTGTGGACTATCCTACTACATAATCAGCTGTCCTTAACCCCTCTCAGAAAGTGGACTTTGCGAACAACGTGCAGCTGTCCCTGACGCTGGCGGCCCTGTCCATCGGCCTCTGGTGGACATTTGACCGGTCTCGATCCGGCTTTGGCCTGGGGGTGGTCATCGCCCTGCTGGCCACTCTATCCACTCAGCTCCTGGTCTACAACGGAGTCTTTCAGTGAGTACTAATACAATACAGTTTACAGGACATACATGTATAATAATTAAGCAATAAGGTGCGAGGGGGTGTGGTATATGGCCAATATACCATGGCTAAGGGCTGTTCTTCTGTACGAGGCAACGGGGAGTACCTGGAAACAGTCCATAGCCGTGGTATATTGGCTATATACCACAAGCACCCAAGATGCCTTATTGCTATTATAAACTGGTTCCAACCTAATTAGAGCAGTAAAAATATATTTTGTCATAACCGTGGTATATGTTCTATTATATGCTGGGTGGTTCGAGCCCTGAATGCTGATTGGGTATACCACAGGTATGACAAAACATTTTATTTTTACTGCTCATATTACGTTGTGTCATTCCTAAGAACATCTCTAGCCGTGGTATATTGGCCATATACCACACCCCCTCGGGCCTTATTGCTTAAATATACAACGGCTTTGACCCAATCGGCATTCAGGGCTCGAAACACCCAGTTTATAATATTTTTCAAGATACAGGAGGGATTTCTGTAGATTTTCATGCTCATTTGTGGATTGTCCTACGTTTAATACCTGTTCTATTGTTTTGTTTCAGGTATACCTCTCCAGATTTTCTGTACATTCGCTCCTGGTTACCTTGCATCTTCTTCGCTGGTGTGATAACCATGGGGAACATAGGACGACAGCTAGCCCTGGTGAGGAAACTTTATTATGCTGAATGAAAAAGGGTTAGGTTTATAAATGGCCTACATGCATGCATGCATTCCAACCAGAGCTTTCTACTGAATATTCAACTGCCACATTACATTATCCCTTGTCTCCTGGGTTTTCTTTTCCAGTACGAATGCAAACTTATGTCAGAAAAGACTCATCAAGACTGAGAGAAATTCTGGCTATATCAAACTTTTGCACAAAATTACATTTTCGTAGCAACAAAAAGCCAAAAGGGGATGGTAAAGGACATCTGTATGCAGCGTTGATGGAGATTGGTCAACCTTGGAGGCGGAGCAGTCATCCACAAGCAACAAATGATGTGCTTCTGCTTTGCTGAGTGCTTTACCGTGGAAAATAGTGTTTTGGTTGGTTCTTATGTGCCCTTTCTGGGCCTAGGGGGACAGACACCAGCTCGCTTTATTATAAGCATTCAATGGATGTCTAAGGAGAGGAATAACAACTACCGATGTGTGTGTGTGGTAGGTAGGCCCCATCTACAACGCAATCTGTGATTGCAACTCAACGGGCACCAATATTAGTGTAGCTCTGCTGTTGTTCAGGGCACTTTCGGCACCAGTGGTGTGAAACCTTTGGCTCCATCGTGCCAAACAGGACCATCTGAATTATTTTCTTTCTTCATCCATTCTTTCTATCCTTTATCTACTGGTAGAAGCTGCAGTGTATATAGCCCATATATGTAGAGACATTTATTCCATGCTTTTACAATGTACAATTATTTTTTTAGGCCAGTAATGTCTCTGTTTGCTGGCAGTCATGAAGGGGTGAAGTGTTCAGTGTTGCACTTATTTGTGCCATCCCAGCGTTATATCAAGGCAACCAGCATCCTGGGTCCAGTTTGGCATTTCATCCAGCCTTACCAGACCCTGCTTTTCATTCATTTCATTTTGTAATAAAACGCTCATAGAAGTTTGTGGGCAAATTTCACTTCATTAACTTAATTTTGGTTAATTTCCTAAATTCAAAATTGAATTAAACCAAACCCTGATGAGATCCAATCAGAGACCAGGCTTCCCATTTCATTCTCCAACCTCCAGGTGCACACAAGTATCCACATCATCAGTGGGTTCTTGGGTCAGGCATCTAATGCCAGATCTGCATTTTTTTAAATAGAAAAATTAGATATAATACAGTGTTTACATTCCTAGATGCAGTTGGACTTGATTTAGGAACCTCACTTCTCATCGTTAAGATGGTCTTATTGGAAATAGAGACCATGAAAAAGGGATGGCTTTCTATATCTAGAAGTTGTTGTGAGACTGCTAAGTGAAGGAATTTTATTCATATGTTATTTTTTTACTTTAGAAAAACTAACAAATTTACCATGATGGTTGAATTAGAGGATGCTGAAAATGTGTTAGTGTCTCAACAGTGTTTTTGTAAAATATTGTTTGTAATTTCACTGTGCATGATAAGGCAAACAAACTGCCAATGACTACAGAGGAAAGAAAATTAAGAACCAACAATCAATATTAAAATGACTAACTTGGATATCCTAGCATGTCAGCGTGATAGCTATGGTGCATTTTTCTAGAAATAAGATGAACTAGTTTTATTTCATCCATCTCTTCAGGAAGTAGAGGATATAACTGGTTGAACTGGGACATTTTCATCCTCTCACCAAACAGAAAATCTGGAACTTGTGCAATCTCTTTGGTTCAATAAAGAACATGCCTTTTGTTGACGACAGGTTTATGTTGTTTCTCCTTGATCACGCACACGGCTCTGAAAGATTTTGGGATTTTTTGTTCTAGACATTGTACATTTTGTTGTTATATAGAGAGCCTATTGGTCATGATGCTTAAGCTACTCTACATGGTTAAATGAATGTGTTTGGCATGAATATACCAGTGCTGCAGTCCAAATGTGCAGTGCCTGTTATGGCAGATTTGGCCTATCTAACTGGTGTATTCTACTAATGTGGATTAATGTCGCCTGTCTTCACCTGCCTCCCACAATAACAGGCTTCCATAGACACATAATTAAGATGAATAATCTGAAGTTGACTCCTTTGTTTGCGTGGTTGCTAAATTCCAGGATTTGTGGATGCTTTTTTTTCTTTGGTTTTACAGTCCTGTATGAGGCAATTTACTGTGTGAATGTTATTGTTCAAAACTAACTAGCTAAAACAATAGGCGTGATGTGTCATAGCAGAAAGTGGTGCTGTGATGAGCTAAACTCCCTTCTGCTAATGAATTCATTAATCTCTATTTATTCCTGACAAGTAATTATCTCTTCTTAGAGACTGAGGGTCCAGAGGCAAGGTTGAGAGCACTCGGATACACTGCAAGGAAAAACTGAGATGGGTTCTTTTCCCAACCAGCCAACCATTCCGCAGGCTCCTTAGCGTGGTCGTGGATTGTGGGTAACACGTTCCTTTGAAATGTCCACCTTGAGCTGTGTTAGCTATCCCCACTTCTGACACCAGTGTAGCTGGTATTGAACCCAGTTGTACCCTATTGCACTGAACGGTAAGGTACAGTTGTGTCCAACACACCTCAAAGCAAGTCTGTGGTTAACTGTGGTCACTGCATTTGCTCATCACATGAAAACAATGGTAGGAGTTTGACCTTGCCCACTGAGGTGTTTTCACACACGGCAGGGCACAAAATCCATAAAGTCTCAGTGAAATTGAAATGGGGGTTGGTCTTCATACAATGAAATGGATGCTCCACTGCCACGTTTCCTGTAAGTCTCTGAGGAATGACCATCTAAATCGGAGCAAAATCCTGTTAAACGGTGTCAACATGAATCACCGGCTGCACAGACATCCATCAGGGCTAAGAAGTTGACCACAAATGATCTGTGAACCACTATATATTGATTACTCATGTACGGCCAGTGTCAGGTTTAATGTTGTGGCCGCCTGAGAGTGGTGCCTCTGACAGCGCATGATCTAACTCTCCTCTAATAGATTTTAATGGTGAGATATTGATTTCTCTGTGGCCAAGGTCTCCCATTGAGGATCATTTATTGGGGTAATGCAGGACAACCCATGCATCCGTCACAATCTATCACTTTGACAGGGAGCACCAGATATTATCCACGACAGAGGGTTGAGCAGAGAGCTACAGTACATGGCTGAGAGCTCCTGCAGAGAACTGAGACTCCTGCTAGATAATATGAATACTAAGATGTGTTTATTGAGTGGGAATGCTCAGCAAATCAGCGCTGACGTGAAAGCAGCTATTCGGAGTGTCTGGAGCAGGGAATGAGGATCTCAGTGAGAGGGTCTATATTTTATTTGAACGTCTGAGGCTGCTCGAGACTGCAGCAGGTAATGTGTTGTGTTACAACCCAGTGGCTGTATGGTTCTCTCCACCCACAGCGATAACACACTAGCTAATGGGAGCACATCAATCACACTCCTATTCCACCAGTGTCTCGATCTGCTCATTCCTCCTGCCTACCAGCTCTGTAGCATGAACAGCACAGGTAATAATGGAGTTTTGTAGCCTAACACATTCCAGGATCATATTTACAGCTAAGGAATAAAATGGCTTTGCCAAGTCAGCATCTCTTTGACAAGGTAACAGAAAAGTCAGTGAAAGAATCATGAGAATCATAAGGAAGGAGATGATGAAAACCAGCCTTGTGTCATGTGGGACATTATAGGTGGATGTTTGGTGCTGAATACAGCTAATTGTTTTGGTTTCATTACCCTGCAGATGCAAGGGTGCTATCAAGTCAACTGCTAAATAATCTGAGCACAGAACGGACAAATTAACACATTGTTAGGATGATTTTCTTACAATATTCTACATCGGTTGATATATTTTAGGGCCTTCCATTAGTATTATAGTGATATATTTTGCTATCACAAAGGCTGCGTTTAAACAGACAGGAAGCCCAATTCTAGTATTTTTTCACTAATTGGTCTGAAGACCAATCAGGTCAGCTCTGGTAAAACAGCTGATGTGAAAAGATCTGATGTGATTGGACAAAATACCAATTATAGGAAAAAAGATCAGAATTGGGCTGCCTGTCTAAACGCAACCCATGTGTTGTGAATGGAACCTGGATGACCAGAAGGGGGCACAAAACTACAGGACTGTTACACCAACCGTGATCTGTGTAAAACTCAATTGCTCTGTAAATGGAATTCCTAAATCTATTATTGTTTCCCTGTAGATATCGTTTTCTTTTATTATAGATGTACAGTACCAGTAAAAGGTTTGAACACACCTACTCATTCCAGGGTTTTTCTTTATTTGTACTATTTTCTACATTGTAGAATAATAGTGAAGACATCAACACAATGAAATAACATACAGTGGGGCTAAAAAGTATTTAGTCAGCCACCAATTGTGCAAGTCCTCCCACTTAAAAAAGATGAGAGAGGCCTGTAATTTTCATCATAGGTACACTTCAACTATGACAGACAAAATTAGAAAATATTTTCCAGAAAATCACATTGTAGGATTTTTTTATTAATTTATTTGCAAATTATGGTGGAAAATAAGTATTTGGTCAATAACAAAAGTTTATCTCAATACTTTTTTATATACCCTTTGTTGGCAATGACAGAGGTCAAACGTTTTCTGTAAGTCTTCACAAGGTTTTCACACACTGTTGCTGGTATTTTGGCACATTCCTTCATGCAGATCTCCTCTAGAGCAGTGATGTTTTGGGGCTGTTGCTGGGAAACACGGACATTTCAACTCCCTCCAAAGATTTTCTATGGGGTTGAGATCTGGAGACTGGCTAGGCCACTCCAGGACCTTGAAATGCTTCTTAAGAAGCCACTCCTTCGTTGCCCGGGCGGTGTGTTTGGGATCATTGTCATGCTGAAAGACCCAGCCACTTTTAATCTTCAATGCCCTTGCTGATGGAAGGTTGGAGGTGGAGGTTGATGGAGGTTTTCACTCAAAATCTCACGATACATGGCCCCATTCATTCTTTCCTTTACACGGATCAGTCGTCCTGGTCCCTTTGCAGAAAAACAGCTCCAAAGCATGATGTTTCCACCCCCATGCTTCACAGTAGGTATGGTGTTCTTTGGATGCAACTCAGCATTCTTTGTCCTCCAAACACGACGAGTTGAGTTTTTACCAAAAAGGTATATTTTGGATTCATCTGACCATATGACATTCTCCCAATCTTCTTCTGGATCATCCAAATGCTCTCTAGCAAACTTCAGACGGGCCTGGACATGTACTGGCTTAAGCAGGGGGACACGTCTGGCACTGCAGGATTTGAGTCCCTGGCGGCGTAGTGTGTTACTGAAGGTAGGCTTTGTTACTTTGGTCCCAGCTCTCTGCAAGTCATTCACTAGGTCCCCCCGTGTGGTTCTGGGATTTTTGCTGACCATTCTTGTGATCATTTTGACCCCACGGGGTGAGATCTTGCGTGGAGCCCCAGATCGAGGGAGATTATCAGTGGTCTTGTATGTCTTCCATTTCCTAATAATTGCTCCCACAGTTGATTTCTTCAAACCAAGCTGATTACCTGTTGCAGATTCAGTCTTCCCAGCCTGGTGCAGGTCTACAATTTAGTTTCTGGTGTCCTTTGACAGCTCTTTGGTCTTGGCCATAGTGGAGTTTGGAGTGCGACTGTTTGAGGTTGTGGACAGGTGTCTTTTATACTGATAACAAGTTCAAACAGGTGCCATTAATACAGGTAACGAGTGGAGGACAGAGGAGCCTCTTAAAGAAGAAGTTACAGGTCTGTGAGAGCCAGAAATCTTGCTTGTTTGTAGGTGTCCAAATACTTATTTTCCACCATAATTTGCAAATAAATTCATAAAAAATCCTACAATGTGATTTTCTGGATTTTTTTTCTCTCATTTTGTCTGTCATAGTTGAAGTGTACCTATGATGAAAATTACAGGCCTCTCTCATCTTTTTAAGTGGGAGAACTTGCACAATTGGTGGCTGACTAAATACGTTTTTGCCCCACTGTATATCGAATCATGTAGTAACCAACAAAGTATTAAACAAATCAGTAGCCACCCTTTGCCTTGATGACAGCTTTAAACACGCTTGACATTCTCTCAACCAGCTTCATGAGGTAGTCACCTGGAATGCATTTCAATTAGTAAGTGTGTGCCACGTTAATTTGTGGAATTTCTTTCCTTAATGCGTTTGAGCAAATCAGTTGTGTTGTGACAAGGTAGGTGTGGTATACAGAAACCCTATTTGGTAAAAGACCAAGTCCATGTTATGGCAAGAACAGCTCAAATAAGCAAAGAAAAATTACAGTCCATCATTACTTTAAGACATGAAGGTCAGTCAACCTGGAAAATTGCAATACATTTTAGTTTCTTTAAGTGCATTTGCGAAAACCGTCAAGTGCTATGATGAAACTGGATCTCATGAGGACCGCCACAGGAAAGGAAGACGCAGAGTTACTAATGGATTACTCCATTAGCGTTACCAGCCTCAGAAATTGCAGCCCAAATAAATACTTCACAGAGTTCAAGTAACAGACACATCTCAACATCAACTGTTCAGAGAAGACTGCGTGAATCAGGCCTTCTTGGTCGAATTGCTGCAAAGAAACCACTACTAAAGAACACCAATAAGAAGAAGAGACTTGCTTGGGCCAAGAAACACGAGCAATGAACATTAGACCGGTGGAAATCTGTCCTTTGGTCTGATGAGTTTTTGGTTCCAAACGCTGTGTCTTTGTGAGAAGCAGACTAACGGATGATCTCTGCATGTGTAGTTCCCACCTTGAAGCATGGAGGAGGAGGTGTGATGGTGTGCTTTGCTGGTGACACTGTCAGGGATTTATTTAGAATTCAAGGCACGCTTAACCAGCATGGCTACCACAGCATTCTGCAGCGACCCATCTGGTTTGCGCTTGTTGGGACTATCATTTGTTTTTCAACAGGACAATGACCCCACACACCTCCAGGCTGTGTAAGGGCTATTTGACCAAGAAGGAGAGGGATTGAGTGCTGCATCAGATGACCTGGCCTCCACAATCAGTGTGCACAGCTGTCATAAAGGCAAAGGGTGGCTACTTTGAAGAATATAAAACATTTGTTTAACACTTTTTTGGTTACTACATGATTCCATATGTGTTATTTCTTAGTTTTGATATCTTCACTATTATTATAGAATGTAGAAAATAGTCAAAATAAAGAAAAACCCTTGAATGAGTAAGTGTGTCCAAACTTTTGACTGGTACAGCATATGTATAAAAATGTTAATTGTAATTTATTTTTAAATAACACTTAAAATTGTTCAGCGCTACACAATTTTTATTAGGGGAAAAAATCAAATAAAAAGCTTTGATCGCCCCAACTACCCTATTGCACCTTTAACATATTTTTCGGTAAATATATTATATAACAAAACATATATTGAGAACGTATATGAATAACCATTTCCAATGGTATGTGTATTGAAATATATAGTCATCCTCCCTCTCCTTCCCCTCACTGTTATCATCATCATCAATGAATTACACATCCTCTCTGGTATTTGGGCTGCTGTCAAATAATATAGCTTACCAAAAAGTCTGTTTTGCTCTTGACACACACACACACACACACACACACACACACAGAGAGAGAGTTAGACCTAAATATTGCATCCCCAGAGGGATCAAGACCAGGTTAGACTTGTAACCAGACTAATGGCTGACTTCCTCCCTGTATTGTTTTGTGGCCTTTAAGCCGTTGGCAGGGAGCATGTATGTCAATCAAAGGTTTTCTCTATGTGCCAACATGTTGTCATGGCAACAGGGTAGCATCTGGAACGATGTAGGGGGGAAGGGAGCCTAGCTACCCCACCCCTGTACCTGAAACCAATCAGAGGCCTTTGAATGAATTTAATGTTTTTGCCCAACACAAATCAACATAGATGATCCAAGTTGAGTAGCTCTTTTGGTGTGTGTTTTTTTTATGCACCCTAACATTTCACAGAGAAGCAGCCCTTTAAAATCGATTGAATTATCTTCAGCATGGTCTCAGTGTAGCATAGCGAGCCCAGTTGGTTTTGAGAGGGGCACTGAGCAGAGAGGATCGCACATCAAAGTGAGCATTTTGTGTGAGAGGAGCAATGGTGGAGTCACACATGAGGGGCTGTGTATTGTGCTGGATGTGAATCTCCACGGGAACCCAGTCACTGTAGGCCAACACTTCGACTAAGATCACAACCAAGGTTAACAGTCTCAGATTTTTTTAAATAGAATTTATTGAAGAATGGAAACCAGTCGTACTCCTTGGGAAATTCCCGATCCAGACACTCACACTTACTCTGTAACCAGGAACATGTATATCATTATTTCTACAATTATTTAAATGTATTAATAAAAGACACATACCAGCCATGATAACAGTAAATAATGTTACAGTCTGAGGACTAAGGCTGTTTTCTGTGGCTCAGAGACAGTGAGTTTTTGTGTAATCACAGATGGCGTTGTCATACAGTGATTTCCTGCTCTGACACTGACTATACATTGATTCTGTCACAGGGTCAAATTGAATTTTCTGAAGAAGGGTCTGAAGATTCAAAGCACTGTCATGGTCTCCTTGGTGATACAACATCTCCCTCAGGAAAGATCCAAAAGATTTAAAAGGAAAATGGAGCTCTCCAGTGTAGTAAAGGCATGTGGGGTAGTGGTTAGTTTAGTCTTAAAACCCAATAGGTTGACATGAGCCGAGGGATATTGGAACCGAACCACACATAACAAACTAGAATTACAGCACCATTTCAAATGATACTTTTTTTACACACCCGACACTTACAGGATATCCTGTAAATAGTTGAATATGTCTAACTTCATCTTGACGCTATATTGTTGCTTTCATTCTATCTTTGACTTTTCTTAGCACCGGCTTCAGGTATAGGCTTTCATCATGAATCGGTATCGCTAACTGTCTTCAATATAGTCTACTATCAGTAGCCGGTATGAATTTTGCATATTGACTCTGTCTACGAGCCACATCATTACATCTGGTGTCAATGAAGACCAAACTAGACCAGAGCATTTTAACTCAACCTCTCTTCAGATTCAGTTCATATTTCTCCAGTTGGTCTCTCTCTCATACAGTAGACAGTACACCGTCTCTATCTATCCCACCCTGTTAGTTTACATGCTGACAGACACATATGACATGCTAAATCACCACCACCATTAGCCATGGTTGCTGACCAAACGGATAACATGCTAGAATCCTAATCACGGGTTTGAATTGCTGTGCGCTCCGTGACTAAATGCTTTTGGTCAAACACAAATCATCAGTGTGTAATCCACTTAGCTGTGTGTGTGAGACTGTGTGTGGTCCCACATAACACAGCCTAGCAGAGGTACTAAAGCAGCCATACATGAGCGGTGGTGTGGGCCATAGGTCATGGGATGAGCTAACCCACAGCAGAGAGGAGCAGTTGGTCCACAGTAGTAGTTGAGCTCATGTACATTTGCTTAGGTCTGCTGATTTTGTGGTCAGAGGCCTGCAATTTACAGTGCAACATTGATAAGAAATCCATGGTTATATTTTCCTGAAAGCTCTAAATGAAAAACAATGGACAATGTTACTATTGCAGTAGTAGTCTTACTTATTACTGTGATCATGTTATTATATGCCATTTAGCAGATGCATTTATCCAAAGCAACTTAGTCATGCATGTATACATTTGTACGTACGGGTGGCCGTGGGAATCAAACCCACAACCCTGGCATTGCAAGTGCCTTGCTCTACCAACTGAGCCATACGAGACCGTTCTATTATTCCATTTTAATAAACTAGTAATTAGCTGTGTATAATCCAGAGGATTACCCTTTATTTCATTCATACATTCCAATCAGATGGAGTTATATTATTAAGAGCTACTAAAGTGTGTGGCTCACCCTCACAACAACTAGCATCATTTTTTCCCACCATTTATAGTGATGTTTTAAATACGTCCCAATCTCAAATACAACTGTGAACGTGTGTCTGTGTGCATGTACATGTTTATCTGTGTGTGGATATGTACATGTTTATCTGTGTGTGGATATATACATGTTTATCTGTGTGTGGATATGTACATGTTTCTGTGTGTGGATATGTACATGTTTCTGTGTGTGGATATATACATGTTTATCTGTGTGTGGATATATACATGTTTATCTGTGTGTGGATATGTACATGTTTCTGTGTGTGGATATATACATGTATGTCCTGCATCCATGAGTATCATGGTATTCGTGAGCATTTAAAGGATTAATCTCCCATAATCCACAAAAAAACAAACAATTTAGCTTCCATAAAAGAGCTGCTTTACCTTGCCTTTCTGTATCCACACGCACACACACATGCATGCACATGCGCAAACGCACGCACGCACACACACACACACAGTCCCTCTGATAATGGAGATTAGGGTTATTAAGAGGGGTTTTTGTCTGTGGTGTCATGGATACCAAATTATTACATATCCCATGGCTGCTCCTCCTCTGCTCAGCTTCAAACCTCTGGGATATCTCTCGCTGTCAATGTCATATAAATTATTTTTCTCATTCACCTCTGATATTATGGTGCAACTATAGTGCACTGTGCTGTTGACTATAGATATGGTGCACTATGCTGTTAACTATAGATATGGTGCACTGTGGTGTTGACTATAGATATGGTGCACTGTGCTGTTGACTATAGATATGGTGCACTGTGCTGTTGACTATAGATATGGTGCCCTGTGCTGTTAACTATAGATATGGTGCACTGTGGTGTTGACTATAGATATGGTGCCCTGTGCTGTTAACTATAGATATGGTGCACTGTGCTGTTGACTATAGATATGGTGCCCTGTGCTGTTAACTATAGATATGGTGCACTGTGGTGTTGACTATAGATATGGTGCACTATGCTGTTAACTATAGATATAGTGCACTGTGGTGTTGACTATAGATATGGTGCACTGTGGTGTTGACTATAGATATGGTGCCCTGTGCTGTTAACTATAGATATGGTGCACTGTGCTGTTGACTAAAGATATGGTGCACTGTGCTGTTAACTATAGATATGGTGCACTGTGGTGTTGACTATAGATATGGTGCACTGTGGTGTTGACTATAGATATGGTGCACTGTGCTGTTGACTATAGATATGGTGCACTGTGCTGTTGACTATAGATATGGTGCCCTGTGCTGTTAACTATAGATATGGTGCACTGTGGTGTTGACTATAGATATGGTGCACTATGCTGTTAACTATAGATATGGTGCACTGTGGTGTTGACTATAGATATGGTGCACTGTGGTGTTGACTATAGATATGGTGCACTGTGGTGTTGACTATAGATATGGTGCCCTGTGCTGTTAACTATAGATATGGTGCACTGTGGTGTTGACTATAGATATGGTGCACTATGCTGTTAACTATAGATATGGTGCACTGTGGTGTTGACTATAGATATGGTGCCCTGTGCTGTTGACTATAGATATGGTGCACTATGCTGTTAACTATAGATATGGTGCCCTGTGCTGTTTACTATAGATATGGTGCACTGTGGTGTTGACTATAGATATGGTGCACTGTGGTGTTGACTATAGATATGGTGCACTGTGGTGTTGACTATAGATATGGTGCCCTGTGCTGTTTACTATAGATATGGTGCACTGTGGTGTTGACTATAGATATGGTGCACTGTGGTGTTGACTATAGATATGGTGCACTGTGGTGTTGACTATAGATATGGTGCACTGTGGTGTTGACTATAGATATGGTGCTCTGTGCTGTTTACTATAGATATGGTGCCCTGTGCTGTTTACTATAGATATGGTGCACTGTGGTGTTGACTATAGATATGGTGCACTGTGGTGTTGACTATAGATATGGTGCCCTGTGCTGTTTACTATAGATATGGTGCCCTGTGCTGTTGACTATAGATATGGTGCCCTGTGCTGTTTACTATAGATATGGTGCCCTGTGCTGTTCACTAAAGATATGGTGCACTGTGCTGTCGACTAATGGTGGTGCACTGACCCTGTCTTTCAAAGATAATTAGTAAAAATCCAAATAACTTCACAGATCTTCATTGTAAAGGGTTTTATTAACACTGTTTTCCATGCTTGTTCCGTGACCCATGAACAATTAATGAACATACACTTGTGGAAAGGTTGTTAAGACACTAACAGCTTACAGACGGAGTTATGAAAACTTATGACACTAAAGAGGCCTTTCTACTGACTCTGAAAAACACCAAAAGAAAGATGCCCAGGATCCCTGCTCCTCTGCGTGAATGTGCCTTAGGCATGCTGCAAGGAGGCATGAGGACTGCAGATGTGGCTAGGGCAATGAATTGCAATGTCCGTACTGTGAGACGCTTAAGACAGCGCTAAAGAGAGACAGGACGGACAGCTGATCGTCCTCGCAGTGGCAGACAACGTGTAACAACACCTGCACAGGATTGGTACATCCAAACATCACACCTGCGTGACAGGTACAGGATGTCAACAACAACTGCACCAGGAACGCACATTCCCTCCATCATTGCTCAGACTGTCTGCAATAGGCTGAGAGGGGCTGGACTGAGGGCTTGTAGGCCTGTTGTAAGGCAGATCCTCACCAGACATCACCGGCAACAACGTCACCTATGGGCACACACCCACCGTCGCTGGACCAGACAGGACTGGCAAAAAGTGTTCTTCATTGACGAGTCGCGGTTTTGTCTCACCAGGGGTGATGGTCAGATTCACGTTTAGCGTCAAAGAAATGAGCGTTACACCGAGTCCTGTACTCTGGAGCGGGATTTGGAGGTGGAGGGTCCGTCATGGTCCGGGGCGGTGTGTCACAGCATCATCGGACTGAGATTGTTGTCATGTCAGGCAATCTCAAAGCTGTGCGTTACAGGGAAGACATGCTCCTCCCTCATGTGGTACCCTTCCTGCAGGCTCATCCTGACATGACTGTCCAGCATGACAATGCCACCAGCCATACTGCTCGTTCTCTGCGTGATTTCCTGCAAGACAGGAATGTCAGTGTTCTGCCATGGCCAGTGAAGAGCCCGGATCTCAATCCCATTGAGCGTGTCTGGGACCTGTTGGATCGGAGGGTGAGGGCTAGGGCCATTCCCCCAGAAATGTATGTGAACTTGCAGGTGCCTTGGTGGAAGAGTGGGGTAACATCTCACAGCAAGAACTAGCAAATCTGGTGCAGTCCATGAGGAGGAGATGCACTGCAGTACTTAATACAGCTGGTGGCCACACCAGATACTGACTGTTACTTTTTATTTTGACCCCCCCTTTGTTCAGGGACACATTATTCCATTTCTGTTAGTCACATGTCTGGAACTTGTTCAGTTTATGTCTCAGTTGTTGACTGTTATGTTCATAGAAATATTTACACATGTTAAGTTTGCTGAAAATAAACGCAGTTTACAGTGAGAGGACGTTTCTTTTTTTGCTGAGTTTATATACATTATCATTATTGTTTGTATATAATTTATTGATATTGTCCAAAGAGTATTTAAGTAACCCATTGACAGATAGGGCTATAGAGTAGGTGGTGATTTGTGTTCTCCTGCAAGCTCCATGCAGTCCCAGCATTGTTTCTAAACCCAGAGCATTAAGCCCCATGGGTGCCTCTGTACCCTCAGGAGATCCACTGGTCTTGTCCCAGGGGCCCAAGGGGTTTAGATGTTCCCTTTAAAGCTATGGCACTTCACCCTGGCTCCCCTGAGAGCACCGGTTCAACAGTGATTTCATGTCACACTGTTTTCAGTGCTGGAATATCTCAAGGAGGCTGAGACTTAGAGGGCAATAAAACCGTTAGTGCAGAAGACCTTGAATCTAAACATATGGGCCAGCAGTTTGGCCTTAACTCTCCCTTGGCATCCAAACACCTTTTGCAGATCCCACAAATCATCAGGCGGAGAGTGAAATTATCACAGGGTCAAAATAGGTCACATTTTCCAGGAATTAGTTGTTGTGTGGGTGCGTTTGTTATGGTAACGTATGTTCTGTATGTGTGTGAGGTGTGGGACGACTCACATTTGCCGAGTCTGAGTCAGCGTTCCTAATCCTCTGGTGCTGCTGCCGCGCCTGCTCTAGATCCTCTTCACACCAACCAGGTGCCACCGCAGCCACAACTTGTCCACATAAATGTGAGGTATCTGAAGGGAAAAGATTGACTGACGTTGAACTATGAGCTGTGGTCTGTGAAACCCCCAAGTAGCACACAGTTGTGTAATAAAATGTGTAATAAAATCCACAGTTTCTAATTGTGATCTCGGGCTTCAGGGCTCTAAAATGTGAACAATTTGTTAATTTTATTTTGGGAGCACTGTGCTACTATGAAAGAAAATCTCCCAGATAATAATTGTTGTAATGATAAGGCTTCGCTATACAATTGTTTCCGAGTGTCCTGGAGAAACAAGAGAGTGCAGATTCGTCAGTGTCACGGATGCACCATTACTACAGCATTAATGGCTTGCTTCTAGCCCGACCGGGTAAAATAAATCTGACCCATATTACAGGTGCAATATTTTTATCTTCCTACATCAGATCACCGAGACGGCATTTTACATTCATAAACCAGGCCGTTCTAAAACTACTCACGCGTACTTAACCATTTGTTTACACTTTGTTCAGTCATGTTATCTCATTGGCTAACTAACTACCTGGTAACTTTACCAGTGTATACATTTGGGGACACATAAAGTATTAAATATTTGTTTCTAGGGCACACCATGTTCTTCAATAGCACTGGAATTCACATAGGCCCAATATAGGTTGTATCTCAATCAATTTAAAAATCGTATTTTCTGGTGCTCCTAAATTTCATGTGGTGCTCCTAACTTTTTTAAGTTGGGCGCACCAGTGCTACCAATGACATTTTTACATTTAGAGCCCTGGAGGGAGTCATGACGATCTTTACTGATGTTCTTGTGATTTTTGGCTCCACCTTGACTGCACCTCGTTGGTTGAAATGCTATCTACACCCCTCTGAGAAATGAACAATTATGAATGTTTGTTGAGATAGGAGAGAGAGCATAATTGAGGTTATGACAGAGTCAGGTTATCATCTGCAGTCAATAGATTTCCAACACAAAGGTGCTGCTCTTTATGTGTGAAAACAGCAGCGCCAGGGGGCTGGGGGTGCAACCAGACAGAGAGGTCTCTAACATCCAGAGACCAGGCCATTGATAGGCTGATAGGCACTAACCAGGCCTCTTCAGCCAGTTAGCGTTGACATAATTAAAAAGATAAACCTTTTGAGCAGGGCTCAAAGATAAGGTTGTAATGAGAGGGAGACGTGGGATGAGACAGTGGAGAGAAGAATTGGGGGGTAAGAGGGGGCTTGGAGGGGGGGTACGAATCCCCAGGGAAATAAAGACCCAACCCGTCAATCATTTTCTCCAGATAAGTGTGGACGGATGGATGGATGGATGGATGGATAGATGGACAGACAGACCTGTCCCGAAGAGGATCTCTGTCTGCTAACTAGGCTTGATCTGTACCTTGACTCACAGAGTGTACGGATGATTGCAATGCCTAATTTTGAAACAAATCAGCTAATCTTGGTGCTTGATCATACAGTGCCTTGCGAAAGTATTCGGCCCCCTTGAACTTTGCGACCTTTTGCCACATTTCAGGCTTCAAACATAAAGATATACAACTGTATTTTTTTGTGAAGAATCAACAACAAGTGGGACACAATCATGAAGTGGAACGACATTTATTGGATATTTCAAACTTTTTTAACAAATCAAAAACTGAAGAATTGGGCGTGCAAAATTATTCAGCCCCCTTAAGTTAATACTTTGTAGCGCCACCTTTTGCTGCGATTACAGCTGTAAGTCGCTTGGGGTATGTCTCTATCAGTTTTGCACATCGAGAGACTGACATTTTTTCCCACTCCTCCTTGCAAAACAGCTCGAGTTCAGTGAGGTTGGATGGAGAGCATTTGTGAACAGCAGTTTTCAGTTCTTTCCACAGATTCTCGATTGGATTCAGGTCTGGACTTTGACTTGGCCATTCTAACACCTGGATATATTTATTTTTGAACCATTCCATTGTAGATTTTGCTTTATGTTTTGGATCATTGTCTTGTTGGAAGACAAATCTCCGTCCCAGTCTCAGGTCTTTTGCAGACTCCATCAGGTTTTCTTGGTCCTGTATTTGGCTCCATCCATCTTCCCATCAATTTTAACCATCTTCCCTGTCCCTGCTGAAGAAAAGCAGGCCCAACCCATGATGCTGCCACCACCATGTTTGACAGTGGGGATGGTGTGTTCAGCTGTGTTGCTTTTACGCCAAACATAACGTTTTGCATTGTTGCCAAAAAGTTCAATTTTGGTTTCATCTGACCAGAGCACCTTCTTCCACATGTTTGGTGTGTCTCCCAGGTGGCTTGTGGCAAACTTTAAACAACACTTTTTATGGATATCTTTAAGAAATGGCTTTCTTCTTGCCACTCTTCCATAAAGGCCAGATTTGTGCAATATACGACTGATTCTTGTCCTATGGACAGAGTCTCCCACCTCAGCTGTAGATCTCTGCAGTTCATCCAGAGTGATCATGGGCCTCTTGGCTGCATCTCTGATCAGTCTTCTCCTTGTATGAGCTGAAAGTTTAGAGGGACGGCCAGGTCTTGGTAGATTTGCAGTGGTCTGATACTCCTTCCATTTCAATATTATCGCTTGCACAGTGCTCCTTGGGATGTTTAAAGCTTGGGAAATCTTTTTGTATCCAAATCCGGCTTTAAACTTCTTCACAACAGTATCTCGGACCTGCCTGGTGTGTTCCTTGTTCTTCATGATGCTCTCTGCGCTTTTAACGGACCTCTGAGACTATCACAGTGCAGGTGCATTTATACGGAGACTTGATTACACACAGGTGGATTGTATTTATCATCATTAGTAATTTAGGTCAACATTGGATCATTCAGAGATCCTCACTGAACTTCTGGAAAGAGTTTGCTGCACTGAAAGTAAAGGGGCTGAATAATTTTGCACGCCCAATTTTTCAGTTTTTGATTTGTTAAAAAAGTTTGAAATATCCAATAAATGTCGTTCCACTTCATGATTGTGTCCCACTTGTTGTTGATTCTTCACAAAAAAATACAGTTTTATATCTTTATGTTTGAAGCTTGAAATGTGGCAAAAGGTCACAAAGTTCAAGGGGGCCGAATACTTTCGCAAGGCATACACTCTTAAGACATACACCCTTCAACAGATATTGCCAATAACTAGGCATGAGATCAGATAATTTGTTCAATATGGCCGATGACTCAAGAGCTTTGATTCGCTTGTTGTTTTGAACAACAACACAATGTAGTTTACAAGACTAAGATCAAATCCTACTACACCGGCTCTGACGCTTGTCGGATGTGACAGGGCTTGCAAACTATCACAGATTACAAAGGGAAACATTGCCACGAGCTGCCCAGTGACACAGTGGCAACAACACATTCGCTACGCAGACCCTCAACGTGGGGGCCCCTTGGGGGTGCGTGCTTGGTCCCTTCCTGTACTCCTTGTTCACCCATGACTGCGTAGCCATGCACGACTCCAACACCATCATTAAGTTTGCCGACATCATGATGGTGGTAGGCCTGATCACTGACGATGATGAAACACCTTATAGGGACGAGGTCAGAGACTTGGCAGTGTGGTGTCAGGACAACAACCTCTCCCTCAACATCAGCAAGACAAAGGAGATGATCATGGACTACATGAACCAGAGGGCAGAGCAAAAACCCATTCAAATCGACGGGCTGTAGCGGAGCGGGTTGTTAGCTTCAAGTTCCTCGGTGTCCACATCACTAAGGATCTATTATGGTCCAAACACACCAACACAGCCGTGAAGAGGGCACGACAACACCTCTTCCCCCTCAGGTGGCTGAAGAGATTTTGCATTTGCCCTCAGATCCTCAAAAAGCTACTGCTACTGCTACTACTACTACTGCTGCTGCTACTGCTACTGCTGCTACTGCTACTGCTATTACTGCTACTGCTATTACTGCTACTGCTATTACTGCTGCTGCTACTACTGCTACTGCTACTGCTACTACTACTGCTGCTGCCGCTACTACTACTACTACTACTACTACTGCTACTGCTACTGCTGCTACTGCTACTGCTGCTACTGCTACTGCTACTTCTGCTACTGCTATTACTGCTGCTGCTGCTACTGCTACTACTACTACTACTGCTGCTGCTGCTACTGCTACTGCTGCTACTGCTACTGCTATTACTGCTACTGCTATTACTGCTACTGCTATTACTGCTGCTGCTACTACTGCTACTGCTACTGCTACTACTACTGCTGCTGCCGCTACTACTACTACTACTGCTACTACTGCTACTGCTACTGCTGCTAATGCTACTGATATTACTGCTACTGCTATTACTGCTACTGCTATTACTGCTGCTGCTACTACTGCTACTGCTACTGCTACTACTACTGCTGCTGCCGCTACTACTACTACTACTACTACTACTGCTACTGCTGCTACTACTACTGCTATTACTGCTACTACTGCTGCTACTGCTACTACTATAGCTGCTACTGCTACCACTACTGCTATTACTGCTACTGCTACTGCTATTACTGCTACCGCTACTGATATTACTGCTGCTGCTACTACTGCTACTGCTACTGCTACCACTACAGCTGCGTAGGTAATATCTTTTTCCTACAGCAAATCCTTCCCTTCAGAAAACACATAGAGCAATCTGTTCCAGCTGCAGATGTACCCGTCTCTCTCACTTGAGTGTGTAAATGATCTCAGAGCACTTTGTCTTTCTGTCCTCCAGTACAGCCAGCTTACCATGTAAGCCTTACACCGGCGAGAGCCTCCAGACTGACAGGTAGCTCGTCTCTTTGACACTCGTATATAGAGTTAAAGCCGTGAACAGAACCCTGCGTCTCCTTTGAGATGCTCTCACTTTTTCTGACACCTCGATTAGAAGGCAAACCTGCGTGGAGAGAATGCATCTCTAACTGGAACAGTGTGTGTGTGTGTGTGTGTGTGTGTGTGTGTGTGTGTGTGTGTGTGTGTGTGTGTGTGTGTGTGTGTGTGGCGCGCACGCGTGCTGTGCTGTGAGGTGGAAACACAGCTCTCTTGTTACAGGGCCAGTGGTGGAGGTTGTTTACATGACTACTTTAGGAAGAACAATGTACAGGCTGACAGGCAAACCGTGTTACTTCATTTCCAGGGCTTCGTTGTTTAGAAATAAGAGTACATAACTGGGTGCCATACATACACGTTGGAGCATATCTGAAGATGTGTTGTAAATGACTTATAATACATAGCCGTATGACAGTCAGTCTGCTAGTGCATCAATGTAATTACTCGAATCACATATTTTTATAATAATATGAAGAAAAGACACTGCCATGTCGCAGATGCCTAGCGCTAAATTCCAAACCGGCCACAAGCCCTTTCTCCCATAGGCACTACTTTAGATCTGAAAGGGGTGCATAGATATAAACATTAAGGTAATAGCTTCGTTTTACCTTCTGCTTGGCTTGGTAGAAATGTCACAATGTTGCTTACACCTACTTAATAATCCCAGATCTACAGGAGTGGCTATAAGGAGGGTTAATTGGCAATCCAGAACCAGACAGACTCCAACCCTACAAGTATAACGTTTTCTGTACACAGCTTGCCTCTGCTGTAGAACGTGCTCCAGCCTCTGTCTGATGAACCTGAGACTTCACATTTTCTATTCTAGAGAAAAATAAAACACAGCAAAATAGAAACCCAGAAGTGTATTCATTTCAAACCCTCTCAGTCTCGTTCACTATTCAATTACGTCTTTCATTTAATCTTTTCAGTATTTCTAGGAAACATTTTTACTGAACCTAACATGCTGCATTATTTGCATTGGAGAGATTTACTGTACAAGAGAAATCTACCAAATAGCAGCTCTAAGACAGCTATGTTTGAATGTGTATTTTATTGAGTGAATGAAGCTTAATTCATCTTTGTGTGTTGTAAGAAAGATTTTTTTCCCTGATGGTGCTACATGAATAAGGCTTTACTGACGTAATGGAGACAATATGTAACTCTCATACAAGAGCTTCTGACAGATAATTAGCATTATTCATCAACCAAAATAACCCATAAAGATGTTGAGAAATCTCTTCCTAATGAACAATGTGTCTTCCTTCAATCTGCGGCCTGTTTATTCAAATGTGACAAACCCACAAATGAGGATTTAAACAAACGTCAGTCATTTCTTTTTCTTTTTCCATTGCAGAAAAGTGGAAAGATGAGACTGTTTGTTGGTGAAAAATGAAATGCTCTCCAACCATATGAATTGAGTTAAATTATAATTTCACAATGCATGGTTAAAAATCCCTCAAACTATCCATCTTTCATTAATATGACATGTAACACAAACAGTGTAGCTACTGTATATGACTGATGCATTCTAGTCTCATTTCTAAATGTGTTCTCTGCATTCCTATAGGACACAAGCACATTATTAGAACCTTAAAGGAAGAAAGTGATTTATCATTTTCTAGAATACATTTGATACATTTTTCTTTAAAAAAAACTGGTTTTCTCTGTCAAAATAATACTTATATCCCTTGATTGATTTGTTGCTCCTTGTAGGCACTTTTATGACATGATATATTAATCAGAGAGGTGGTGAACAGAAGCATTCTGTGTAATCAGCAGATGTGTACTGTTTTATAGGCTGGCACAGCGTCGCTCACAGCAGCTGAAAATCTCTCCCTCTGTGTTGGGAGGTCTTCCTCCTGAGGACAACTGAACCCAAGGAAAATGCCTGTCTCAGTGGAACAGTAGTACAAGTCTTGATTTACGTGGACAAATATAGTTGGGACTTTCTACATTTCTGCATTAGAGCTGGAATTACAGTTATTTTCTACATTTGTAAATTAAATCCACAATTATTTTGCGCTTAATTTATTATTCATTCTTGTGAATTAATAATCTGAATGAATAATCTTAGTCTTAATTTACTTGTTTTTATTTTATTTAGTTGAGTTTTATTCTTTACAACAGTGTCTATAACAGGCTGTATGTGTAGAAATGAGAGAGGTATGTTTTGAACTGTTAATTTAGAGTTCCATGGGTTCTCTGTGTTGTAAAAACTCCTGATGTCCAGCCAGTCAGTGGAAATCAGGACATTGGTTACACCAACACTGCTTCGGGCATATTATTTAGCAGCCATGTTGGCAACCATGTTAGCGCTCCAAACTTCAGATTTCACACCACAGCGTCCGAGGATGACATAGCTGACGCGCTATGCAGCCCCTCACCATGATAATACACATTTGCACAGAGCAATGGATAATTGATCTTTTCTCAGCAGTCACCCCTTCTAGAGAACAGAACTATAGTCACTGGCTCCACTGTGAGATGCAGACTAATGCATTATTAATCTGGATTTATGTTGTTACTTTCCTTAGGACATCACATCCAATAACCTATTTCTACAGAATGGACCAGTATAAACAGGACAGGAAAGGGAATATATACTGTAAACTCTTAGGACTTCTACTCAGTACTTCTACTCAATAAAAGCAATGTTCTTGGATGGATTGCAGTTAGGTGATAGGGCTATACAGTCGTGACCCTGTTGAGGTGACTGATGCCTCTGAAGAGACAAGCCATGTGAGAAGACACTAAGATTGGATTGGAGATTGGTTGGAGATCTATTAGCCCTGGTCCAACATGTTAGTCCTCTGTTACGCCACTAGAACGTGCTCTTCAGCAGCCTATCAGTCCTCTGTTACTACTGTACCATCACCCCTCTCTTTATCTCTCTCTTTATCGCTCTCTCCATCTCTCTTCCTCTCTCTCTCTTCCTCTCTCTCCTTATCACTCTCTCTCTCTATCGTGCTCTCTCTCTCTCTCTCTCTCTCTCTCTCTCTCTCTCCATTTATCTCTTTCTCTCTCTCCCTCCCTCTCTTGCTCTTTCTCTCTTTACCACTCTCTCTTCCTCTCCTCTTAATCTCTGTCTTTATATCTATCTTTATCTCTCTCTCTTTCTCTTTTTGTTCTCTCTTTCTCTATCTCTCTTGCTCTCTCTCTGTCTCTCCCTCCCTCTCTCTGCAGACCCTAAGACAAAGCTCTGTGTCTAATTTGTTGAAGAGGGCAGAAAGAATGTGATTTAGAGCTGTGAAGAGCAGCATACCAACAACACACACACTCTCAGGGGTCTCCTGGGGTTCTCTGGGCTGGTCTGTGGAAAACACACAGGATGAATAAATCACAGAGTCATACAGTGTCAGAGACCACCTATACCATACCCCACTGCTCATAGTCCATACCCATTGATTGATTGTGTGTGTGTGTATATGTGTGTGTGTGTGTGTGTGTGTGTGTGTGTGTGTGTGTGTGTGTGTGTGTGTGTGTGTGTGTGTGTGTGTGTGTGTATGCATGTCAACCCCGTATCTTCACAGTCTAATAAATGTTAATGACACATCAAGAAGACATTAGGGAGTCATGGTAGACCGAGTCACCATTAGGAGTTATCTATGAGAGAAACTGAGGGACCAACTATTTTAGGTGCCCTGTCTGCTGACCTGTAATGGGCAATATGCCTTAATTATTGACACTCTTTAACAAGCTCTGAACTCTTTAGTGAGCATTGAATAGAACTTCTAGATGTGGTCCTCAGGGAGTGAAGGGGTGTTGGGATGTTTTCTCCATGGGGTCCTGGTTGACTGGTCCAGGGCCTCCCCAGGTCCCCTAGAGAGTACTGAGTCTCCCCATGGAGTCACAGTTACATACTGGGGTTAAATCTCTACAAAAGAGACCTGCTCAGTCTCAAAATCCAGAGTGAGACACAGAGAACACTTGCAATGCCTTGTATCTGGCATCTTCCACTTATAAACAAAGGAAAAACTAAGTGCATCAGGCATACAACACCATTCATTGATTATTCATTACAATCTTTAGATCAATAGGTTTATTTTCATGATGCAGACATTGTAAGTGGGATAATTTATGTGTATTTCAAATTTATATATGAATCCAAATCCAATCCAAAACCTTTCACTAATGCACCATACAGCCTGGTTGTGTTAGAGGCTTCAAGCATTGAATGTGCTGATGTCTTCTATTACCCCTCCATTGTCCATCAACAAACTGATGGCTCCCATTACCCCTCCATTGTCCACCCAACAAACTGATGGCTTTTATTACCCCTCCATTGTCCATCAACAAACTGATGGCTTCCATTACCCCTCCATTGTCCATCAACAAACTGATGGCTCCCATTACCCCTCCATTGTCCACCCAACAAACTGATGGCTTATATTACCCCTCCATTGTCCATCAACAAACTGATGGCTCCCATTACCCCTCCATTGTCCACCCAACAAACTGATGGCTTCCATTACCCCTCCATTGTCCATCAACAAACTGATGGCTCCCATTACCCCTCCATTGTCCATCAACAAACTGATGGCTCCCATTACCCCTCCATTGTCCACCCAACAAACTGATGGCTTCCATTACCCCTCCATTGTCCATCAACAAGCTGATGGCTCCCATTACCCCTCCATTGTCCATCAACAAACTGATGGCTTCCATTACCCCTCCATTGTCCATCAACAAACTGATGGCTCCCATTACCCCTCCATTGTCCATCAACAAAGAACAGAGTTAGTGCTAATGGTGACAGCAGTGTACCAGAATGGAGCACGCACAACACACACACACACACACACACACAAACACTATGAATATTGAATCAACGACAGTTAAAATGGAATATACTAAATGGAAAAATAAATACTTGGAAAGTCTATCAATTCATATTTTGGTAAAATAACTTTAGTTGTACACATCATTCTGTGCATTACAAAATGAAGCTAATGATTAAAATCAGCAACCTGACTGATCTCCTTTCATTCTCCTTTTGAATGACTCGTCCCTCTTTGTGCAGGGATACCTAGGTCTTTCACTGACTGGCATAATAGCCCTTTACAACCCTTTAATTCATCTGATGAGGAGATATCAGTAGGGGATGATATGGATGGTAATTGAGGAGATGTGTGGAACCACCCACACTATTATTCAAATTCTTCATTTCCTCTTTCATTTGGAATTAATTGGAATAAAATCCATCCTACATTAGTCTCATAATGAAAGGCAATAATCTATAAAAGAAAACGTATAAGTGCAAAGATCTTCTCCTTAGGTTCAAATTAAGGAAATTTATTTTTAGCCATATTTGATTAAATTGCTCTCATTTCACCAGTATTGGGCCTATGCCATTCATTCTAGAAGTGCATAAATTAAGAAAATAAAAAAGTGAATTACCTGAGAGGAGCCAACTGTCAGTGAATTCAGACCAAGTTCATTATTTCAGCCTGATAACCCTTCTCATCTCCTTGACTCGCTTTATAGAGACAATTAATTATGTCAAACATGCTCTCTTTCTTTCCCGAGAATAGCCAGGCACAGGCAGGCTGGTGGGGGTATTTACGATACGAGGGATGGGGGGTCTGCAGGACGAACGAGGGAAAGCGTTCCCTAATCTCGACACACCTGTCAGACATATAGATCGTTATGTTGCCACTGAGGGCTAGATAACAAGCTGAATGTTGAACTACAACATCCAGGGGAGCGCAGAGCTGTGCTGAGCTGATCAGACCACTGTCCACTGGTAGACAATTCATTCAATTAGCCAACAGCACTCAGCCATGGCTGTAATGAGCTTGTAACAGGGCATGAGTTGGGCTCATTGACTGAAGATCCTCAAACCTCGTCTATGTTATTGATACGGGACATTGACTTCATCTCCATCAAGGACGGTTTGCCGTTCTCTGCTTGTGGCTGCATGAAGTAGTGTTTGGGAATAGCAGGGAAAAGCAGTAACGTCTGGCAATGAGAGAGAGCCTGATCATCCTAGTGTTGAGTGAGGGACATCAGCATGACACCAAAAAGAAAGCATGAGCACATGGCAGTGTCCTCAGAGCTAGCGTGTATCCTGTCTGAGCATGTGGCTGTGACACCTGGAGATGCAGGGGGAGCATTTAACAATTCACTGAGTCACTATTGGAGGGAAGTGGGACCCTACGGCGTAGCTACCAGAGTTGTTTCATCGGCAGGAACACACTTGGGAGACAAAAGTCTCTAGAAAATGCATGGTGTGTAATCCATCTCAGGAAAAAGGGCGGAAAATCACACCCTCTGTCCGAGGGGCCCGCTGCATAGTTGCTACGGCTGGTTACACTCTGTCAGTCATTGGGTAAGGTCTGAGATGAGAGGGTGACGTTGGGTAACAGTTTTAATGGCTAGAGAAAATATGAAGTTGTGTCACAAGGTTCTGGAATGGTAGTCATTTTGAGGAGTATGGTCTTCAAAACATTTGATCTTTGCGTGTTTGCTATATTTCTTCATTTGACTTCATAAAAGCTGCCTCTGCCTCATGAGAGAGTCTGAGAGAGTATGCATGAATACAGCTGCCTGTTTCTCTAGCTGTAACATACCACAGACAGAGTACAGACAATTTACAGACAATTTAGTAAAAGTGTGAGCCATGGTAGCCGTGCATGGGCTTCCCCCCCGACATCAAAGAGATGGAGGGAGGACTGGTTGGAAGGATGAGGAGAAGAAGTGAATTAGAAACTGTAGCTCTCTACAGCTCAGCGTGAGAGTCTGACCTCCACCTCTGACAGCAGGCCATCCAGGTAAACACACTGTCTATCAGCAGGGGATCTGAATGCTGCTGGAAAAATGTAGGCTCAATTTACAGCCTAGAAATTAGCTAGTGGTATACCACATATACATGTGTGTGTGCCTACGTGTGTGTGTGCCTACGTGTGTGTGTGTGTGTGTGTGTGCCTACGTGTGTGTGTGTGTGCGTGTGTGTGTGTGTTGGTCTGTGTGTGCCTACGTGTGTGTGTGCCTACGTGTGTGTGTGTGTGTGTGTGCCTACGTGTGTGTGTGTGTGTGTGCCTACGTGTGCGTGTGCGCGTGCGTGCATGCGTGTGTGTGTGTGTGAGAGAGAGATGCCTGTTTTGAGATGCCTGTTGGTTGAGTAAAAAGTAATTCTCTTTGATTCGTTCCCAGTCACACATCCAAATGAGTCAGGATGAGAAAGACAGCGGGGAGTCTCTTGGCCTTCCCAAACCCAAGGCCCATTTTTGGTGCATGGAATTGGCCTCTCTCTGTTTGGATTTATTCATTTTATATGTGGAACCTGATAATGAAATGAATGGCTTTAGACTGGTGCTGAAACAAAGAGAAAGACTGAAGGTTTTAACCATTATTATATTGACTCTTTAGCAGTATTCCGTTTTATGTCTCATCAAATTCAAATAGTTGTATAAGCCCTCTTTTTCACCCCGATTTCATGATATCCAATTGGTAGTTACAGTCTAGTTCCATCGCTGCAACTCCCGTGCGGACTTGGGAGAGGTGAAGGTCGAGAGCAATGCTTCCTCCTAAACACCCCACCAAGCCGCACTACTTCTTGACACACTGGTCGCTTAACCCAGAAGCCAGCCGCACCAATGTGTCAGAGGAAACACCATTCAGCTGGCGACCGAAGTCAGCTTGAAGGCACCTGAAGTCAGCTTGAAGGCACCTGAAGTCAGCTTGAAGGCACCTGAAGTCAGCTTGAAGGCACCTGAAGTCAGATTGAAGGCGCCCGGCCCACCACAAGGCACAAGTCCTGCCTTAATTTGGCTGGACCCCAGGAAGAGTAGCTGCTGCTTTGGCAAATTCTACCTCAATTTGACTTATACTGTTACACATGCAGCATTTGGAAAATGGCGCCGGAGGAGATGGCCGCCGTTTTACGGTCTCCTAACCAAGGTCTTTCGCGATATTTGTAAATTATTTTGTACATAATGTTTCTGCAACCGTATCTTATGGCAGAAAAGAGCTTTTGGATATCAGGACAGAGATCACTCACCTCGGATTAGAAAAAGATTTCTTCAACAATAACAGCAGCAAGCAGGACTCACACGGTATTCTCCAAACAAGAAGCGACGCAGAGGAAGAAGAGCCGGATGCCTCGTCTGGACCCGCAGAAGGCAACTAGGAAAGCTGCCGTTACCGTCAATATTACTCGCCAACGTGCAATCATTGGATAATAAACTAGACAAGGTACGATCATGAATATCCTACCAATGTGACATCAAAAACTGTAATATCCTATGCTTCACGGAATCTTGGCTGAATGACGACATGGATATTCAGCTCGTGCGATACACGCTGTACCGGCAGGATAGAACAGGACACTCCGGTAAGACCGGGGGGGGGGGGTCTGTGCATATTTGTAAACAACCGCTGGTGCACGAAATCTAAGGAAGTCTCTAGATTTTACTCGCCTAAAGTAGAGTATATTATGATAAATTGCAGGCCACACTACTTGCCTAGAGAGTTCTCAGCTATACTTTATGTGGCTGTTTATTTACCACCAAAGACAGATGTATAAGGAAATAAGCAAACAGGAAACCAGTCACCCAGAGGTGGCGCTCCTAGTGGCCGGAGACTTTAATGCAGGGAAACTTAAATCAGTTCTACCAAATCTCTATCAACATGTTAAATGTGCAACCAGAGGGAAACAAATTCTAGATCACCTGTACTCCACACACAGAGATGCGTACAGAGCTCTCCCTCGCCCTCCATTTGGTAAATCCGACCACAACTCTATCCTCCTGATTCCTGCTTGCAAGCAAAAATTAAAGTAGGAAGCACCAGTGACTCGGTCTATAAAAAATGGTCAGATAAAGCAGATGCTAAATTACAGGACTGTTTTGCTATCACAGAACATTCGCACTGAGCTAAATGGTAGAGCTGCCGCTTTCAAGGTGCGGGACTCGGAAGCTTACAAGAAATCCCGCTATGCCCTGCGACGAACCATCAAACAGGCAAAGCGTCAATACAGGGCTAAGATTGAATCATACTACACCGGCTCCGACACTCGTCGGATGTGGCAAGGCTTGCAAACTATTACAGACTACAAAGGGAAGCACAGCCGCGAGCTGCCCAGTGACACGAGCCTACCAGACGAGCTAAATCACTTCTATGCTCGCTACGAGGCAAGCAACACTGAGGCATGCATGAGAGCATCAGCTGTTCCGGACGACTGTGTGATCACGATCTCTGTAGCCGACGTGAGTAAGACCTTTAAACAGGTCAACATACACAAGGCTGTGGGGCCAGATGGATTACCAGGACATGTGCTCCGGGCATGTGCTGACCAACTGGCAGGTGTCTTCACTGACATTTTCAACATGTCCCTGATTGAGTCTGTAATATCAACATGCTTGAAGCAGATCACCATAGTCACTGTGCCCAAGAACACAAAGAAAACCTGCCTAAATGACTACAGACCCGTGGCACTCACGTCCGTAGCCATGAAGTGCTTTGAAAGGCTGGTTATGGCTCACATCAACACCATTATCCCAGAAACCCTAGACCCACTCCCATTTGCATACTGCCCAAACAGATCCACAGATGATGCAATCTCTATTGCACTCCACACGGCCCTTTCCCACCTGGACAAAAGGAACACCTATGTGAGAATGCTATTCATTGACTACAGCTCAGCATTCAACACCATAGTACCTTCAAAGCTTATCACTAAGCTAAGAAACCTGGGACTAAACACCTTCCTCTGCAACTGGATCCTGGACTTCCTGACGGTCCGCCCCCAGGTGGTGAGGGTAGGTAGCAACACATCTGCCACGCTGATCCTCAACACTGGAGCTCCCCAGGGGTGCATGCTCAGTCTCCTCCTGTACTCCCTGTTCACCCACGACTGCATGGCCAGGCACGACTCCAACACCATCATTAAGTTTGCTGATGACACAACAGTGGTAGGCCTGATCACCGACAACGACGAGACAGCCTGTAGGTAGGAGGTCAGAGACCCGGCCGGGTGGTGCCAGAATAACAACCTACAGTGCCTTGCGAAAGTATTCGGCCCCCTTGAACTTTGCGACCTTTTGCCACATTTCAGGCTTCAAACATAAAGATATAAAACTTTATTTTTTTGTGAAGAATCAACAACAAGTGGGACACAATCATGAAGTGGAACGACATTTATTGGATCTTTCAAACTTTTTTAACAAATCAAAAACTGAAAAATTGGGCGTGCAAAATTATTCAGCCCCTTTACTTTCAGTGCAGCAAACTCTCTCCAGAAGTTCAGTGAGGATCTCTGAATGATCCAATGTTGACCTAAATGACTAATGATGATAAATACAATCCACCTGTGTGTAATCAAGTCTCCGTATAAATGCACCTGCACTGTGATAGTCTCAGAGGTCCGTTAAAAGCGCAGAGAGCATCATGAAGAACAAGGAACACACCAGGCAGGTCCGAGATACTGTTGTGAAGAAGTTTAAAGACGGATTTGGATACAAAAAGATTTCCCAAGCTTTAAACATCCCAAGGAACACTGTGCAAGCGATAATAATGAAATGGAAGGAGTATCAGACCACTGCAAATCTACCAAGACCTGGCCGTCCCTCTAAACTTTCAGCTCATACAAGGAGAAGACTGATCAGAGATGCAGCCAAGAGGCCCATGATCACTCTGGATGAACTGCAGAGATCTACAGCTGAGGTGGGAGACTCTGTCCATAGGACAAGAATCAGTCGTATATTGCACAAATCTGGCCTTTATGGAAGAGTGGCAAGAAGAAAGCCATTTCTTAAAGATATCCATAAAAAGTGTCGTTTAAAGTTTGCCACAAGCCACCTGGGAGACACACCAAACGTGGAAGAAGGTGCTCTGGTCAGATGAAACCAAAATTGAACTTTTTGGCAACAATGCAAAACGTTATGTTTGGTGTAAAAGCAACACACCTGAACACACCATCCCCACTGTCAAACATGGTGGTGGCAGCATCATGGTTTGGGCCTGCTTTTCTTCAGCAGGGACAGGGAAGATGGTTAAAATTGATGGGAAGATGGATGGAGCCAAATACAGGACCATTCTGGAAGAAAACCTGATGGAGTCTGCAAAAGACCTGAGACTGGGACGGAGATTTGTCTTCCAACAAGACAATGATCCAAAACATAAAGCAAAATCTACAATGGAATGGTTCAATAATAAACAGGTGTAAGAATGGCCAAGTCAAAGTCCAGACCTGAATCCAATCGAGAATCTGTGGAAAGAACTGAAAACTGCTGTTCACAAATGCTCTCCATCCAACCTCACTGAGCACTGAGCTCGAGCAGTTTTGCAAGGAGGAATGGGAAAAAATGTCAGTATCTCGATGTGCAAAACTGATCGAGACATACCCCAAGCGACTTACAGCTGTAATCGCAGCAAAAGGTGGCGCTACAAAGTATTAACTTAAGGGGGCTGAATAATTTTGCACGCCCAATTTTTCAGTTTTTGATTTGTTAAAAAAGTTTGAAATATCCAATAAATGTCGTTCCACTTCATGATTGTGTCCCACTTGTTGTTGATTCTTCACAAAAAAATACAGTTTTATATCTTTATGTTTGAAGCCTGAAATGTGGCAAAAGGTCGCAAAGTTCAAAGGGGCCGAATACTTTCGCAAGGCACTGTATCCCTCAACGTAACCAAGACTAAGGAGATGATTGTGGACTACAGGAAAAGGAGCACTGAGCACGTCCCCATTCTCATTGACGGGGCTGTAGTGGAGCAGATTGAGAGCTTCAAATTCCTTGGTGTCCACATCAACAACAAACTATCATGGTCCAATCACACCAAGATAGTCGTGAAGAAGGCACGACAAAGCCTATTCCCCCTCAGGAAACTAAAAAGTTTTGGCATGGGTCCTGAGATCCTCAAAATGTTCTACAGCTGCAACATCGAGAGCAACACCGGTTGCATCACTGCCTGGTAAGGCAATTGCTCGGCCTCCGACCGCAAGGCACTTCAGAGGGTTGTGCGTACGACCCAGTACATCACTGGGCCAAAGCTGCCTGCCATCCAGGACTTCTACACCAGGCGGTGTCAGAGGAAGGCCCTGAAAATTGTCAAAGACCCCTGCCACTCCGGTCACAGACTGTTCTCTCTACTATCGCATGGCAAGCGGTACCGGAGTGCCAAGTCTAGGACAAAAAGGCTTCTCAACAGTTTTTACCCCTAAGCCATAAGACTCCTGAACAGGTAACCAAATGCATTGTGTGCCACCCCAACCCCTCTTTTACGCTGCTGCTACTCTCTGTTTATCTTATATGCATAGTCACTTTAACTATACATTCATGTACATACTACCTCAATTGGCCCGACCAACCAGTGCTCCCGCACATTGGCTAACCGGGCTATCTGCTTTGTGTCTCACGACCCGCCAACCCCTCTTTTTACGTTACTGCTACTCACTGTTCATCACATATGCATAATCACTTTAACCATATCTACATGTACATACTACCTCAATAAGCCGGACTAACCGGTGTCTGTATATACAGTGCCTTGCAAAAGTATTCGGCCCCCTTGAACTTTGCAACCGTTTGCCACATTTCAGGCTTCAAACATAAAGATATAAAACTGTATTTTTTTGTAAAGAATCAACAACAAGTGGGACACAATCATGAAGTGGAACGACATTTATTGGATATTTCAAACTTTTTTAACAAATCAAAAACTGAATAATTGGGCGTGCAAATTATATTATTATATTCGGCGCACGTGACAAATAAACTTTGATTTGATTAGATAGTCCTTGTGAAAGCACTGCTCCAGTACTGCAGGTGCACTTACTGTGTATGTGTTGAGGTTGTAAAGGACGGCTCAGTGACCCGGCCTCTGGAGGTCATCCAGAGAGCTCTGCTGTCCAGAGCTGCCTGAGTGGTGACCTACAAGTCAGCGGACAGCAGTCCATGGCAACAGGTTGACCCACATTTCACGGCCAGCTTGTGCAGGTGCCTCTGAGGTCAGGAGTCTGTAGCTGGAGGTCATAAGGGTCGCTGTCTGTTTTAAACAGTAGGGTCCTGTCCCGCCCCCTGGCCACCTGTCCTGAGCGTGCTACGTTTGGTGCACCAGAAAGAGTGTGTGGGTGATCAAATGCATTTACCAAATTTCTCCAGCGGTGCTGGGCCTTAAAAAGATTGATAATTAACACCAGAAAAGCCTGCACACTATAAAACAGTACAACTTGATGAAGGCTATTGCAGCTAAAACGTTCTCTGTGTTTGTGCAGGGGGAAAGCCTTGAGAGCAGCATATACTGCTATGTATACCATGTGCATGTTGTTCTGTCTTTACTATGGGTGTGGTGATCAGCCAGCCAGACTCAGGGAGAGCGGTCAGCGGCCTGTCCAGTCTGGATGGACACCAGCAGGGGGGGATGTGTGGAATGTCCAGACTGCAGGCCACTCTACCCCACCATGGTATGCTATGTATATGGAAGGGAAGAACAACAGGACCTCACTCTACATGCACCTGTGTTTTTGATGCACGTGTGTGCGTGCATGCGGGAGTGTATGTATTCGCGAGTGTGTATGCATGTTGAGTGTGTGTGGGGTGGGGAATCCTGGCATTGGAATGTGTGTTAACTCTTAACTGCTAGGCCACACCATCAGCTGGATATCTCGCCTGGATTCATTTAGGCTTCCTTCCTTCCCATCAACCCCCCTCTCTTCATCAACCTGTCGTCCCCCTCACCCCCTCTCCCTCATCGACCTCCTCATGCCCCTCTCTCACCCATCAACCCCTTCTATCCCATTAACCCCACACCCCCTCTTACCCATCAACCCCTCACCCCCATCAACCCCTTCTATCCCATCAACCCCTCACCCCCCCTCTTACCCATCAACCCTTCAACCCCCTATCAACCCCTTCTTTCCCATCAACCCCTCACCCCCCTCTCCCTACTCTCTCCCTTCACCCCCCTCAACCCATCAGCCCCCTCTTTTCCATAAAATCCCCTCTCTTCTATCACCCCCCCTCTCCCCCACAACTCCTCAACCCCATCAACCCTCACCCCCCTCTTCCCATCAACCCCTCTCCCCATCAACCACCACCCCCCTCTCCCCATCAACCCCTCTCTCTATCCACCCTCACCCCCTCTCCCCATCAACCACCCTTCCCTCCTCCCCCATTAACCCTCTTCCCCATCAACCCCTCCCCCCTCTCCAATCAACCCCCCTCTCCCCATCAACCCCCCACCTCCCTCCCCCGTCTTTCTCCACTCCCCCATCAACCCCTCACCCCCCTTCACACTCCTCCCTTCCTCTCATTTCCTACTCACCCTCCACTCATCTCTGGCAAACCCAACACCTATCTTCTTTATTCTCTCATCACCCCCTTCTCTTCCTCTAATCTGTAATCCTCTTTCACCTGTTCTCTCTATTTTACCTCTATTTCTCCTTCACCTACTGAGCCTCTATTGTCTGCTCCCTCTCTTTTCCTCTCCGTTAACTCCTCTCACAGATGGTTTCTTTGACTTTACTGGTGTTCGCCCATAGTACATACACCATCTGATATTATGCTCTATCCGGTGGCTGTAGTGGTATGTTAGCCAGCTGTCCTGGGGGTGTCTGCTATTTGATGTGTCTGCAGAAATGGCAGCAGGGGTGCGGGTCAGGGAAAGATGGTTTGTTTCATTACTATCGCAGCCCTGAGTTACGGCCCTGCTAGATGTGTTACTGGATAGCCTGCTCCCCTGTCGATGTTTGAAGTCCCGTCAGATTTAGCAGTGGGGTGTACATCCATAGGCGATGAATACGGACACTTGCTCTGACACTGCTGATGCGTTGTCCAGTGCCATCCAAACATATTCACACATTTTCACACACACACACACACACACACACACACACACACACACACACACACACACACACACACACACACGAGTAGCAAGACCAGGGGCAGCCCTGCAAACTGTGCCGTAATAGAGAGAGTGTAGAATGTGGAGGGGTCAGGGACTAGGCCAGGGTTCATACATAGGCCCACCCACATGTAGACTCACTCCACTCAACTCCATACAGACAGACGTCTACAGTTCTACAGATGCAGATTAAGCCTAGGCCTACTCATGGCCTAAAGAAACATGCCCAATAGAGAAACTCCAGTGAAAGAAGGTCTGGATAAACAAAATAAGTCTATAATCACTGCATGGCGGAGAAACAGACTTTATTCTACCCAAGGTGTTACCCATCATCAGAGTTATTGAGACAGTCAGTGGGCAGAGAATTCCTAATAGAAGTAATTACCATCTTACATTGTAAACTCTTTTCAATGGCCAAAGTAACATGGAGTCAGATTGTATTCTACAGTTGTGAGTGAACACCAGGAGAACAACTTTGGTCTGATGTCTCCACATCAATAACTTATTAATCTGCTATCAGGCTGAATCATTTCAATACCCTTGCTATTTATAAGCAATACCTTTCAAATATTTCTAAGTCAGTGTAAACGGGTAATTTGTGACTGACTAATGATCCTTACAGTCTGTCTAATTACAGCAATTGAAAGGGATTAGTCTGTTTTCATGTCTTCAAGGCCCTTGAATACCAACCACCATTATTAGGCATTCACACTGACAGAGAACGTTACAGGAACGCTAATAAAAGTGTGTAGTTTAATTAAGGCTAACGTTTCTTCACATAATAAAGCAGCGCGCTGAAGACCGTGAGCCTGGCTCTGGAGATCTGGAGATTTGTATTACACCCCCGCAATGTAATTAATAAGACAACAATATTGGTGCGCAGGGCCCCGTGGTTTGGAATGCCAACGGCAAACCCATGCAGCTAATGTACAAAGCCACTAATAAACAATATGGAAATAGAGGGACCCAGATGAGCCCCTGAGGGCCAGACCATTCTGATGCGTAATTACAATCACACTGTAATAATGAACACAGAACACTTATTCTCTGAAATGTGAGAAAGAACACCAAATCGTAGTATATGAAGAGAGCAGACAGAGCTCAAAGCCAAGTCCTTCAGCACTTTGGGGAAACGGATCTGAATCGGAGAGAGGATACACAGTGGCCTCCCATACATCACGGACAGAAGGTCATTGCTGATATGGAGAGGCTTTGGTAGCTATTATCAGGCAGCACAAACAATGAAGGGTGTTGATAATAAGCGTATGAGAGTGGTCTTTGTGGGTGGGGTCTCTGTAGAGGGAGCCCCTCTAGTGTGAACAGAGCCAGGCACGCTGTGGCTCCTCCCTCTGGCTGGTGTGGCCATGTAGTCATTAGCTAGTGATAAGACAGAACAACAAGGAGGAAGGGAGGAGGAGAGGGAGATGTTTACTGGAACAGAGCTGGCTCTGACTGGAATATAGGAGGTGTACAGTGAATCTCAACCTAATGCTCAGGTACACTATGCATTCTCGCAGTCATTAAGATGGCAGAATTGTGATAGGAATCCTGAATGATTTCACCTATGAGTGAAGCATTCAACACAATCACTACCCTGGCAAATATGTGAGATGTGTGAATGCATGGCATGTCAACATTATGTCAGCCATGATAGTAACAAATATTCAGTCTGCAGTGTAATGTTGTTTTCTGTGTGATTGACAGCTGCATCCGCCAGCCCTTGGAGTGCAGCCAGGCGTTAACACCCTGCATGAGCGATCATGGGGTCCGCCCCCGAACCCGGGCTGCTGGGCCGGTGGGGCGTCCCACTACCACGACACGTTTAGGAAGTGGCAGAGGCCAGGGATTGTCTCTGGCCAGCAGGGAAGATGGAGAGACACCAGGATAGACAAAAGGAGGAGAGGATGAACGTGAGGGCTGAGGCCTCTGTCTCTTTCATTAGAGAGGAGCCGTCTAGACATGAATGTTCCACAGGAGAGCAGGGCCTCTTTTAAAGATGACTTTGAGAAAGTCTTTGCTGGGAAAATAGGGGTGGGGGTCAGAGTCAGTGATCAGTATAGGCACCACAATACTAAGGTAAAACTGAATGTCTAAATGAATCCACATTCATCTCAAATCACATTCTGTGACATTAGGATACAGCAATCACAATATTGTGATCGCAATGTTTTGTATACAGTTTGTGTTTTCTGGTGTCTTCCTCCACAAAATAGCAGGTGCAATGTGTGCATGTGTGAATGTGTGTGCACGCATGCGTATCTGTGCTTTGTGGTGTCCCTTCCTTTCCACAGCAGCAGCACAGGAGGTGGGGGGGTGGGGAGGAGAGGGTAATGGGCCACAGCTCTATTTTGAACACGTACTTACTGGTTCTTTAATAAACCTTTGACCCCCCCATGGGGTCATATATCCCAAAACAACTGTGCAGCTCCGCCACCCACAGAGCCTGCTGCCTGACTGTCACAGTCACAGAGATGAGAGGCTCTGTCTCACACCAACTGCACTGTACCCAATACCCTTGTGCCCGCATATAATTATTGGTGGTATGTTTGTAAGAGGTTCTCTCCCTTTTAACCCCTGCTCCTTAGCTGAATGTACTGTATGTGCTGAATTGGACAACCCATCGGCTCTCATATAAAAATGTGTGTATTTACACTCCTGCATACTGTACATGTAATATATTGTTATACAGTGAGGCCATATTTCTTTCCCGGCGTGATCATATAGTCCCTCTGCACTATTTATTCTATTTGTTTGCCTGATGCAGTGATTGCGTACTGTTATGATGGTCCTGCATTGAGTCGCATTCATTACCTAAACCTGCACTGACATTTGAAATATGCACCTGCAGTGCTCCCTCTAGAATGTTACATCAGGCTACTGTTATAAATATACACTCAGACATGAAAAAACTTGATGGGAACATTTGTAAATCTTGCCTTGCAAATAGTCTTTTTAAAATGTCTAACTAATTGCAGGATGTAATGGCCCAAATGTAGACATATATACCTATTTAGATTTGAGAAATATTTAGTTACCTCGCATAAAATATGTGATATGCAGTAACCTGGGTAGAAAGATGCTCTACAGCGTGTGACCATTTTAGATCCTATTAATCCTATTCCTGAAATAAGTTATTTGTTTGTAGATGCTTCCTCTCCTTACCTGCACATTAATCCCTGTGTCTAACCCTCTCTAAAACAGAGTTCACCGAAGGCAGATGGGTCACTCTTCTGTTATTTAGTTGTTGATGGAAAATGTGTTCATCCTTGTCGTCTGTTCATCCATTGAGCCCTAGCGTTGGACTGAGTAGCGGGTGGAGAGGAACAGACGGTGGCACATTTGCATGAGAAAGTGTTTATGGTCCCCTATCTCTCGCCTCTCCTCTCAGGCAGTGCATTTTGAATCAGTCTTGTTGGCTTTCTGGCCCTCTAGATGAGGGGAGGGGTCACGAGGGCAGCCTATTACAACGCCCCCTATCACTTCTATGTCACTCAGACCCTGTCACATGACCCTTTGTCAACCAGAAGGGCGACAGCCCTCTTAAGAATAATCAAATTAGTTATCAATAAGCCCCATAACTCTGGATGTAATTGGCTTTTTATGGACAGAGGAGGTGTGCAGCTGGTGGCAATGATTGAGGTGACACACACACACATAAATACACAAAGGTGTGCGAAAGAATGATGGGATGGAGAATAATGCAGTCTCTAGGGAGTACTCTCTCTTCAAACCCTCAACCAAAATCCTAATTGAATTAGCGGAGCTACATTGAGAGAACTGGGAGGGCAGTGTATTATTGAAAATTATGTGCATTATTTTGGCTCCTTTTTGGTCAAAATTGAGCTCAAAGTAGTTTAGAAAATACTTGATCGTGACATTTCCTCTACTAAAGAATTGTTTTGAATCTTTCATTTTTAATGAACACAACCAAGAATTGACCCATATGGGCACTCCACTGACATGTGCGTGAGGTATTTCACCTTCGCGTACGAGGTTTCCTAATCTTATATTATGTGTAAATTGCAACAAGCCTCCTAGCTGCTATCAGACAACTCACCCTTCTGAATTGTTCTTTCCCCAATATCAATTCTCCTCACCCTGCAGAATCGTTCTCCCCAGGGCTCCTAGCCACAGCCAGAGTCACAGCCACAGTGCTGCCTCGCTACATTAGCTGATCGTCCAGCACCGGGGCCCGGGCCCTCCTAATGAGACGGGGGCGTGGGGCCCTGTAGCTCGTTCATCATCCCGCTCCCTCCAATCCCAAGCCCTTTTATCAGGCCCCTGTCATCTCCACCAACATTAATCAGCTGTCCGCTGAGGCACAGGCTCTGATAATGCCCTATTAGTCACCATGCTGCAGAGTCATTACGGGCCAATGAAAAGGCCAAGGAATTACATCCCCAAGACGCTCACAGAGCGCGCTCAGACAGCGCGACTGGCATGGCCCGGATATTAGTGTTAGCTAGCAACAATGGCTCAGATTCTGAGAGAGGAAAGGTCCTGCTTGGCTTGTTTGCTCTCTCACTCTCTCTGAAAAAATACTATTCAGTAATACTGAAGGGATGAGAATATTTCAAAGCATGACCAAATAGTACATTTTCTGTAAATAAAGTCTTCGACTACCAACTAAAGAACATGAACCAAAAGCTAACCCTGGACAGAGATAATTTACATCCCCAATTTATCAGACAAAACCAAACATCACAATGTATTCCAGACAAATATGTCCTTTCAGTTCCTCCTCACCCATCTTACAGCTAGCTCCCTGCAATAACTCATTCATTATCACCATCAAGATCAACACTATGATCCACACTCTTAGAACATAGGTTTCCAAAGTGGTTCTTCAGCTGTCCCCATAAGATAACCCTTTTTGGTTCCTGGTAGAATCCTTTTGGGATCCATGTAGAACCCTCTGTAGAAAGGGTTCTAATGGAACCCAAAAGGGTTCTACCTGCAACCAAAAAGGGTTCTCCTGTGGGGACAGCCAAAGAACCCTTTTAGGTTCTAGATAGCTTTTTTTTCAAAGAGTGCATGGTTATGAATATCATCAGAGCCATGCTGAACATATCCCCACCGTCAAAATATGGTGCTTTGGATCTTAGTGGTAATTATCTGAGATATGCGTTCACTTCCCTTTATGATTATCTCTGTGTATGCTTGAGTGATCTGGCATTAGAGGTAGCATAACATCCATCATGGGGAGACACAGGGAGATTAGCAGGGTTAGTCGTGTGATAGATAGCCCCTGATAGGCTAATGATAAGCTTCTTAGTGTCCATGTAGCCAGCCTGGTTCTGAGCTCCACTAACCATGCAGATGAGAGCCCATTTGTATTCATTAGACCATGGAGGTCCTGTCTCTCTCTTTCATTCTCTCTTTCTTCCCCTCTATCTATAGCCCTGTTTATACCTGGTGCTAACATGAGTCCCTTGTCCTGATCTTGTCTACATTCTGATTGTGCCCACATTTCCAGAAATGTGTCTACACGTGGTATTAAAATATGTTTGTTATCTGTCCACTGTGTCTACACTGTGACCATATTTCCTGGTCCTTTCCTTTATGCAAATTATTTCATAGTTATTCTTTCAAAATATTATTTATATATATAAACGGATGTAATCAGTCAATGGTGCCACCTGTCAATGATTTTAGTGGGTGGAATAATGATGATTTAAATAGTTTCTCTGTCCAGATCTGTCGACACTTGTAAGATATGCAGACACAATGCATGTCTAACTACCTTAGGAGGTGGGTAGGATGGTCTGATCACAATCAGATCACAATATGTCTTTTTAGACAGGTGTAGACAATCAAAACGTGGGCCCAATCAGAATGTGGACAAGATCAGGACAAAGGAGTCAAGTTAGAACCAGCTATAAATGTGGCTTTTGTCTCTCTACCTCTCCATGAACATAAAAGGGTCAAATCTCTGTGGAAATTAAATCAGCACTACAATTCTAGAAAACCTATAACACCCGAGTTCCTGGAAGATACAAAAAAGCTGTGTTTAAATTGACCAGGTAGACTTTCCTGAGAGACGTTGTTGCCGTCAGTGTCAAAACGCAGCCTTTAAGTCTAGACTGACTGAGACTATCTCTTCTCTGGCCTTGGAGATGAATGGTGTGCATCTGACAGCTCAGCTTGTTCTGAGGGCTGATAGCATCTCCACACCGGTCCAGGCCCTGAGGTGAGGTGAGTCTAGCCTTATACTACAGTATGTCAAGCTGCTGCTGTGACACTGAACAGAGTGTTGGCCGCAGGCTACGTGTCCAGTCATGTGCCACAGGCAGGTGGACACACCCCTGACTCTGTAAAGTGTATCTACTACCTGTAATGGTTCCTGTGATCCAGAATCGTTACGCTTTTAGAACAGCTGGAAGAGAACTGAGCCATAGACAAGAGGGAAAGGACTGTGATATTTCTCTCTGCACTACATGCTGCCAATGTTCATTGTTGATATTGTTGCTGAGAGTAAACCAGGAAACATGTTGGCCAATTAACTAGCGGTGTTGTCATTCAGACAGTAGGCAACAGGTTAGATGACGTGTGATATTCTAATTAGTCCAGCAGGGTATTACAACATGTTGGTTCCAAACAGTTACCTCTGAAGGCTGGCAAGGCACAAACACACACTTTTTGTCAGTAGATCTCTTTCCTAATGACAGCAAGGCACAAACACACACTACTGTTACGGCTAGGTCCCTTTCTTCATGGAAGCAACAGAGAAGAGCACCCAACTAGCAACTTTTTTAGAAGAAGTGAGCAGGTTATTTATAACTTCATCGATACATCCAATCCCAGCCAGGTGATTTATGGGACATCAACAGCTCAGGATGTGGAGTCATCGGCAGACAGAGGAAAGGTGTTTATCTGCTGCTGTCTGGATGAAGGGGAGGGAGGACAAGACACTCGACTTGGCTGTAACCGTCCGGTGTGATCTTTAATATACACCCTTCTGACAGCTTGGGTCTGTCCTCCAGACCTACTCTGATGAGGCCAAGAGATCAGAGTGAACTGAAGTCCCAGATTTCAACAAGCTTGTTGCTGCTGACTTTACACTCCACCTGTTGTGTCAAAAGGCCACTAAATGAGTGAAATAAAGATCTGTCTCACTTTGTCTCTTTCTATGAAAATTCATGACAACTGAAACAAATCTTCTTCCTCAAAGCAAATGTAGTCAGATGCCAGTATGAGGCAACGTTACCTTGTGACCTGACATCCTATGGAGAAGAGACCTCTATCTATCGCTGTGTCTGTGCAGTGTCTGGGTGTTTGATGGATGGTATTAGTCAGGACCTCTGTGGAGGCGAACAAGAGGTCTGTCATTACCACGGGACCAGGAAGGGATTACTACGCCTGAATTACCTGCACTGATAAGGACAGAAGGATGAGCCACAGACATCCTCCACTCTGACCCTGTTCCCCCGTTCAAACATTTGATGTACAACATATTGGGGTTGTGTCTGTCTCTGTAATTGGAGTCAAATACAAGATCCAAAAGTTCACAAATATCACAGACAGACACCATAGATTTATCTCCAAACCCCAACATACTAAATTAGCCAAATACCCACAACCAAATAGTGAGCACACAAAACACACACTCTACTCGCATCACTGGATCAAAAAGCAGAGATGAGTTGCAATGTGAATGCCACGACAGATGTACGTGACGCACTAGAGAAGCGATGCAAGACAAACAGGCCAACATGGGTACAGAGAAGCGCCAAGGGGAAATGGTGCTCTAATTATACCATCCAATGGTTCCCGGCGAAGGATGGCCTGCCTGTGTTTCTCTGCCTGCTGCTGTGCCGTGAGCCGGCGTTCAGCAGCACAGTCATACACCCTGGGAGGAGACAGACACCCACCGTCTGCCACCTCGGTATGTGTGAATGCTCCGTCGCCCGTCCTCCCCCACCTCATCCTCCCCCCACCGTCGCCCCTCTTTCCCCCACTGTCGCCCGTCCTCTACTGAGATAATTAGTCTTTATTGCAGATGAGAGAGTGTGGTGCTAACAGCCAGTCAGCTCAGCAGACTACCTTTCATGTAGTGCTCAATGTTGTGGCACCAACCAACCACAATTATCTTTGGCGCTGCTTTAACGCAGTGTAGTGTTGCAAGGTGGTAAGGTTTTGTTTCTAAGTTTGTGTTTGTACACTGAACAAAATATAACCAAAACATGTAAAGTGTTGGTCCCATGTTTTATGAGCTGAAATTAAAGATCCCAGAAATGTTCCAAAAGCACAAATAGTTTATTTCTCTCAAATTTTGGGGACAAATTTTATTACATCCCTGTTAATGAGCATTTCTCCTTTGCCAAGATAATCTATCCACCTGGCAGGTGTGGCATGTCAATAAATTGATTAAACAGCATGATCATTACACAGGTGCACCTTGTGCTGGGGACAATAATTGACCACTCTAAAATGTGCAGTTTTGTCCCACAACACAATGCCACAGAGGTCTCAAGTTTTATGGGCGCGTGCACTTTGCATGCTGACAGCAGGAATGTCCACCAGAGCTGTTAAAAGATAATTGAATATTAATTTCTTTACCATAAGCCGCCTCCAATGTGGTACGTCCAACCGGCCTCACAACCGCAGCCCACATGTAACCACGTCAGCCCAGAACCTCCACATCCAGCTTCCTTACCTGCGGGATCGTCTGAGACCACCTCGATAGCTGATGAAACTATGGGTTTACACAACCGAAGAATTTCTGCACAAACTGTCTCAGGGAAGTTCATTTGCGTCCTCACCAGAGTCTTGACCCGACCGCAGTTCGGCATCGAAACTGACTTCAGTGGGCAAATGCTCACCTTCGATGGCCACTGGGATGCTAGAGAAGTGTGCACTCCACAGATGAATCCCGGTTTCATCTGTACTGGGCAGATGGCAGATGGCGTCGTTTGGGTGAGCGGTTTCTAATGTCAACGTTGTGAACAGAGTGCCCCATGGTGGCGGTGAGGTTATGGTATAGGGAAGCATAAGCTACGGACAATGAACACAATTGCATTTTATCGAGGAGGCCCATTGTCATGCCATTCATCCACCACCATCAACTCATGTTTCAGCATGATAATGCACAGCCCCATGTAGCAAACATCTGTACACAATTCCTTGAAGCTGAAAATCTCCTAGTTTTTCCATGGCCTGCATACTCACCACACGTCACCCATTGAGGATGTTCTGGATCGATGTGTACAACAGCGTGCTCCAGTTCCCAATAATATCCAGCAACTTCGCACGGCCATTGAAAATGAGTGGGACAACATTCCACAGGTCACAATCAACAGCCTGACCAACTTTATGCGAAGGAGATATGTTGCGCTGCATGAGGCAAGTGGTGGTCACACCAGATACTGATGGATTTTCTGATCCAAACCCCTACCTTTTTTTTAAGGTATATGTGACCAACAAGTTAATCTTTATTCCCAGTCATGAAATCCATAGACTAGAGGCTAATGAATTTCTTTCAATTTACTAATTTCCTTATACGAACTGTAACTCAGTAAAATCTTTGAAATTGTTTCATGTTGTGCTTTTATTTTTGTTCAGTGTATTTAGCTGCTCTTTGATCAAAGAACTGTCTTTGTTTAGTCTGCTTGTAGTTTATGTTATGTCTGTGTTTCAGTTGTTGTGTCTATGTTATTTGTTTGGTACATATTTAACCCATATTCAAACGCAACCCAAGCATCTTTGGTGTGAGAAAATCTACATGTCCCTCTCAACCTGATCTTCTACCTCACACACGTCTACAAAGAGCTCTTGACCTACCTCTGAACAGTAAATCTAATGAAAGGCAATGGCACTGCGATCAAGGGCTGGTTTCACAGCTGCTTTTGGCTCGAGTTCTATGTTCTTTGAACCACAACCACCAAAGGACGCTGGGTATTAGACTAAACACACACACAGTCCCCAAAGAATTGCTGGCAGTTTTGAGTTTTTCATATATTTTCTCTCCACATGAGTGAGGGGCACGGCACAGGAATTCTACCCCAGAACTTTTATTGATTCTGAGCACAGTCTATTAGAGCCCCCCGCTAGTCTTAACATTGAGTGCACTTGAACCAACACTGGATGGCACTGCAGTTTTTCATTATGTGATATCCAGCTAGATGTGATTGAGAAATTCTCTCCAACTATTCTCAGTAGTCGACAGGAGTCGTAACCACACAGATCTGATACCATATGAGAAAGCATACAAAAAAAAGTACAAGAAAAAAAACCTATTTTTACCAGGTGATATTGTATGCATAGGTATTGAAACAAACAGTATGTCTCACTAAAGCCCAATGACCATATAAATGGACAAAGTCATCGATCACATGACACCATTCATTGCTATGTGAAGACTTAATAGCGCATTAAAGCCAACAGGAGGTGGGCCGAAGCCGAAAAACATTAACCCCATCGAGGGAGGATCTGATTTTTTTGTATATGAGAGTAAAACATTCTTAGGATTATTGGCACCTTCAATTCTTGCACGTTTTCTCATAAAACATATTTTGAATACTCTGTCCGCTCAGATAAATTTGCCGATTTTGCTAACCTTGGAGCCAATCATCACGAGGGGTATGTACGGTGGTTCTGAAGGCAGCCAAAGGTCTGCTTCTATCTACGATGTAAGCACGAGCTGCTGTCTGATGAAGAGGAACAGATATAGCTAGCTCCGAAAGACTGAAATAAGATTAATATATTTTTTAGAGTGCACTGGAAATATGCAGCATGATTTACGAATTGTCTTTATCGTATGAAGAGGTGACATGCTAGCTAGTATAGTTAGCTAACTAGCAACATTACTAAGGTTGCTGTGTTCTAAGTTAGGAGTCATTTTACAGCTTGCATTGATGGTATCACATTTCTATAGCTAAATAGTTAGATTACAAATAAAAAATACCTGATAGCAGTTTGTCGGACGGCGATCTCTTTCAAGATGTCACCAGCTGTCTACTACCTTAGATATGGACAAGGGACAGATCGAAATTTACTGGGGGTGATTTTCACCCTCCCCCTCATAGAATTAACTCAAAATAATGTTTACGATCAAATATAACAATAACTACTGACCCTTTGTTTAGAAACGTGGATATCAACTTTGCAACTTCAGCATGCTTTTGTGGCACAGTCGATGCCACACAGGGCCACGGGCCAGAAGGTTGGGGGTTCGCCGACCACCATAAATGAGCTCACTCTCCCTGCCTGTTTCGTTCCACTACAATCAGAGCTGGCTGCAGACAATGATCAGCTTGGGGGAAATCAGATTTTCAACATTTTGATGCCATGTTTATAATTATGTAAAATATATGCAACTCATTATCCACCAACAGATTTCTGTGCCAATGCACCACACAACCAATAAACAAAGCATACAAATTTCGGGCACTTCACTATCATGGTATATCATGGTTTCAACATCACAATAAATAGACCATGTAAATCTGGACAAACAGAAAATACATCCCTCCCTACCTTGTAGGCTTACCCAGTATAGAAGGCTTGGCTTGACCATCTCCAAATGTCATTAAATGTGTGTGTTTTGTAACAGATGTCTCTTCCCATTCATCAATTGGCCGCTGCAGAGTTTGGATTGATTGATATTATTTGCCAAATAAAAAAATACATAATGTACAGTATATACACACAAAGATTTTTTTAAGTGACCGGGATTGCACAATAAGGTTGGAGACTTATTTCCATTGTGATCCCTGTTTTTTACATAAATACATATACAATTACATAAATAGACACATTACAGAGATAGAGACAGAAAAATGCTCAAGCTCCAGATGAATATGAGGGGAGAGTGTAAGTACAATTCTTACAAGCTTTTTTGGTTTGTAACTTATTCTTTAGATGTTTGCGGCTGCTGGTGAACCATGGTGTGCAGACATAATCAAAGTGACACTGGACTAGCACACTAGCTGGGTTTCCATCCATTTGGCGGCAGATTTTCATGTGAATATTCTGAAATCTTCAAATAAACAAAATTAGTTTCCTTTCTGAAAATGTAGTGCCGAAAAACATGGCAGGGAAGATATTCATATACAAGACATTTGAGAAATTTACCAGACATCCATATGCATTCAGATCCAACCGCGCTCAGCCAGCGCTATCAATAAAGTGATACTGGCCAAATTAGCCACATTTACGTGTCCTTAAAAACAGCCTATAACACATTACAAAAAACAATTCCTTGTGTTTTGATGTGAAGCATATGCAACACTTTATAGCCTATTTTTGTAATAGTTTTTTAGGCTACTTTCCTAAAACAATAATTGTCAATCTCAAGGTTCAGTTGTCAGAGATTTGAGCACTAAATGTATCAGGGCATTGCATGCATAGGCCTATAGGCTTAGGTGTCCACTGTATGATATTAACATTTTAATAAATATAAACTCAGAAAAAAAGAAACGTTCCTTTTTCAGGACCCTGTGTTTCAAAGATAATTAGTAAAAATCCAAATAACTTCACAGATCTTTGTTGTAAAGGGTGTAAACACTGTTTCCCATGCTTGTTCAATGAACCATAAACAATTAACGAACATTCACCTGTGGAACGGTCGTTAAGACCCAAACAGCTTGCGGATGGTAGGTAATTTAAGGTCACAGTTATGAAAACTTAGCACACTAAAGAGGCCTTTCTACTGACTGAAAAACACTAACAGAGAGATGCCCAGGGTCCCTGCTCATCTGTGTGAACGTGCCTTAGGCATGCTGCAAGGAGGCATAAGGACTGTAGATGTGGCCAGAGCAATGAATTGCAATGTCCATACTGTGAGATGCCTAAGACAGCACTACAAGGAGACAGGATGGACAGCTGATTGTCCTCACAGTGGCAGACCACGTGTAACAACACCTGCACAGGATCGGTAAATCCAAACATCACACCTGCGGGACAGGTACAGGATGGCAACAACTGCCCGAGTTACTCCAGGAACGCACACCAGGAACGCACAATCCCTTCATCAGTGCTCAGACTGTCCACGATAGGCTGAGAGAGGCTGGACTGAGGGCTTGTAGGCCTGTTGTAAGGCAGGTCTTCACCAGATGTCACCAGCAACAATGTCGCCTATGGGCAGAAACTCACCGTCGCTGGACCAGACAGGACTGGCAAAAAGTGCTCTTCACTGATGAGTCGCAGTTTTGTCTCACCAGGTGTGATGGTCGGATTCACGTTTATCGTCGAAGGAATGAGCGTTACATCGAGGCCTGTACTCTGGAGCGGGATCGATTTGGAGGTGGAGTGTCCGTCATGGTCTGGGGCGGTGTGTCACAGCATCATCGGACTGAGCTTGTTGTCATTGTGATCTCAATCCCATTGAGCACGTCTGGGACCTGTTGGATCGGAGGGTGAGGGCTAGGGCCATTCCCCCCCAGAAATGTCCGAGGACTTGCAGGTGCCTTCGTGGAAGAGTGGGGTAACATCTCACAGCAAGAACTGGCAAATCTGGTGCAGTCCATGAGGAGGAGATGCACTGCAGTACTTAAAAACCTGTTTGGGATAGGGGGCAGCATTTTCACGTTCGGATGAAAAGCGTGCCCAGAGTAAACTTCCTGCTACTCAGGCCCAGAAGCTAATATATGCATATTGTATAGTATTTTGTGTATATATATATAGTAGTATTGGATAGAAAACACTCTGAAGTTTCTAAAACTGTTGGAATGGTGTCTGAGTATAACATAACTCATATGGCAGGCGAAAACCTGAGAAAAGTCCAACCAGGAAGCAGGAAATCTGAGGTTTGTAGTTTTTCAACTCATTGCCTATCGAATATACAGTGTCTATGGGGTCATATTGCACTTCCTAATGCTTCCACTAGATGTCAACAGTCTTTAGAACGTTGTTTGAGGCTTATACTGTGAAGTGGGGGCGAATGAGAGCTGATTCAACCAGAGGTCTGCCAGAGTGGCATGAGCTGATCACGCGCGCACACGTGAGAGCAACCTGCGTTCAATTGCCTTTCTAAAGACAATGGAATTCTCCGGTTGGAACATTATTGAAGATTTATGTTAAAAGATCCTAAAGATTGATTCTATACATCGTTTGACATGTTTCTACGAACTGTAATATAACTTTTTGAACTTTTCATCTGAACTTTCGCTTGGATTTGCCCGCGCTTCGTGAGTTTGGATTTGTTCAATAAACGCGCTAACAAAAGTAGGTATTTGTACAAATTATGGACTTTATCAAACATTTGTGGAACTGGGATTCCTGGGAGGTCATTCTGATGAAGATCATCAAAGGTAAGTGAATATTTATAATGCTATTTCTGACTTTTACTGACTCCACAACATGGCGGGTATCTGCATGGCTTGTTTTTTTGTCTGAGCGCCATACTCAGATTATTGCATGGTTTGCTTTTTAAAAAATCTGACACAGCGGTGGCATCAAGGAGAAGTATTTCTATAATTCTGTGCATAATACGTGTATCTTTTATCAAAGTTTATTGTAAGTATTTCTGTAAATTGATGTGGCTCTCTGAAAATTTGGCGGATGTTTTCAAGGCACAACATTACTGACCATAAAGCGCCAATGTAAACAGATTTTTGGATATAAATGTAAACTTTATCGAACAGAACATACATGTATTGTGTAACATGAAGTCCTATGAGTGCCATCTGATGAAGATCAAAGGTTAGTGATTAATTTTCTCTATTTCTGCTTTTTTGTGACTCCTCTCTTTGGCTGGAAAATGGCTGTATGTGTTTTTGTGACTAGGCTCTGACCTAACAATCATATGCTTTCGCTGTAAAGCCTTTTTGAAATCGGACATGATGGGTAGATTAACAAAAGTTAAGCTTTAATTTAGTATATTGCACTTGTGAATGCATGAAAGTTTCATGTTTCTAAAAAATATTTTTGAATTTCGCGCTCTGCCTTTTCAGCGCAATGTTGTCGAGGGGTTCCGCTAGCCGTAAGAAGTTTTAATGCAGCTGGTGGCCAAACCAGATACTGACTTGCTTTTGATTTTGCCCCCCGTTCAGGGAAAATTTATTCAATTTCTGCTAGTCACATGTCTGTGGAATTTGTTCAATTTATTTGTTGTTGAATCTTCTGTTCATACAAATATTTACACATGTTAAGTGTGCTGAAAATAAACGCAGTCGACAGTGAGGACAATTCTTTTTTTGCCTATATAAAGGAAGAGAAGTTTATGCCTAACCCCAGAGATAAAGATATTCTCGTGGCATGCTATGACACCGAAATGCATTTTTTTAAATGTCAGATTGCTACTGCGTCTGCTGTACAGATATAGACACGAGGCTAAATTGTACATTTTCTATCAGAATATTTTGTAATAAAGTTAAGGATTAGATTGTTAGATTATAGGAGGAACTTTGGTAGGCCTGAAACAGTCTTCCTCACCTCAAGTTCAACTGTCGGAGTCAGTTGGAGCGCCAGGGCACACTGCCTTCTTCTCTTAGGCCTGCAGTAGCTAAAGCTTAATAGTCACACCATACCAAATGTTTCTAAACTTTTAGGGTAATATCAAAAATTAGTCAAGGCATTGTTATAGGGAAAATACGAGCAGAGCAAATGTAAACCACGGAAAAAAATATACTTAGAAAACAGCTCCTCTTTTGACAGAAATTGAGCTCGAAGATTGAAGCAAATAGCTTTCTACTGCCCACCACCTGCAAATGAAGTCGGTTAAGATTGCATTTCATGGAGACATAACATGCACAGTTTGTTCTACTCCAGTCTAGCTCAGTGCTGCTCCCTCTCATTGAGTATCTCAAATTGAAGGCCAACCAGGGTACTACTGCAGGCTTCCAATAGCAACTAAATTAGCCTGAATTTAAAAAAATTATCCTTAGCTTGTGTGCAATTTTAAAATAGTCGGTTCATGGACATACTTCTGGTGTATTAGATGCAATTGATACCAGATTGGTCTTAGAATATACATTGTTTTTACACAAATATTGCAATTTTTTCCATTCACTATAATTCGGGGAGATCTGGTTTTCTGCTAATGTCAAAGGCTGGTCAAGAGCAGCTTTGACTAGACACAGTTCAGTACCATAGATAAGACTACACCACCCTAGGTTTAGACCAAGAGCGTAGGGAGCTCAAATAAACACTTCTACCATTGGCTACACAGGTTCTTTCAGTTTGAGTTTGAACAGAAGAACATGAAAGGAGGAGAGGCATGCTACAGTTCAGTTTGTTTTATCTCCCAATTTCAGCTTCCATACCCACTTTAGCATTAGCACAAATGGAGGACGGACAACAAATGCAAACATTTATATCAAACAAAACAGGTTTCAGTGCATGGGGAGCATTTTAACATTATCTTTAGCTGAAATCATTATTTCATCAAGGTAATACTTCTCTTAGCAAAACCCGTCGGTTTCCAACACTCTGTCACAGCTTTAATCAACATCACTTCCCTCTAACCTGCGCCTTCCCCTGGACAGCCACGCTTCAAACAAGGGATATAAACAGCCAAACACATTGCTCCATGAAACAATCAATTAGGAACACTCAATTAGGGCAAAAGCATGCACAGTAATTAAGGGCATTCATCACACCTGGGACACTTACAATGCCTTCAGTACAGCGGTCGGTCTTGAACTTCCGTGGCTTCAATGAGAGGGGGTAGTTGTTCTCCCCTTACAAAACATTAGCTCTCTGCATCTATGATGTCACCATAGTGTCATGAACTTAACATTCTCTTTGACAGGTTAGTATTATAACTTTATGTAATCTAGTAGGGGTCAGGGACATACAGCTCTGGCTATTCTATGTCCACTGACTGACTTGTCTGATGGATGTGGCAAAAAACTTGAATAAGTATCTGCCTAAATGAGGCTAAGTGGTTGGCAAAGAGTTATAAGCGTTGATAGGTAATGATGTTGAAGAGAATGACAGTGAACGACAGGCTAGCTCTAAGTGTTGACCTGAAATGTCTGTTAGATCAGTGTAAATATGTTGAGGTGAACTTGGCCAGTTTATGTCCCTAATGAGCTTATCTTCTGTAATTGATGAGAGTTTCTTTCAAGGTTCGTTTGAAGGGTGCAGAGTGAAACATGATCCCATCTCTTTCTCCAACGTTAACTCCATCTTGTCTTCATATTTATTTTACTCTGTATGGGCAAAACTCTGGCATTGCTCTTCATCTGGGGTGTCAGACATGAGTCTGCTGTGAATATGGAAAAAATGTCCCTAATTTTTCAGCAAATGTATTTTTTCTGCCCAAGTACTCCTACATGGCCAAAGATCCTGGGCCAAATCACTTTGAGCATGGTGTCTATGAAAACCAGGCATACAGTGGAATCTAAGCCTCCACAGCTTCTGAATAACAGAAAGATATTATAGGGACATGTCTGCATTTCTGGTGTCAGGGCATCGGGTATCTAAACATTGCCAGAGTTCATTTGGACTAACATTGTGTCATGTGACATATTTTTCATAATGTACAGCAGACCACTGCAAAATAATGTGGTCCAAAAAGGATTTTGTTCCATATAAAATACATTTTCTCTGTATTCTTCTAGGAATATAGGCATGGACATTGATACGCCTTTCACTTAAAAAAAATGTATGTGTTTGATTTATGGTAAATGTAAAACAGCTTCTAAGATTGAGCAATGAGGTGGTGCTGAGTTGAGTTCTGTTTAACTGAGCTGATATTTTGTGTTCAAAGGTATGCCTGTGACGGTGAGAAAGGGAAGAGGCAAAACTACATTGGCACACATAATTCTGTCAGATTACTGGTGACAGGGATGCAAATAGTTCTCAAACCTTCAAGAGCATGTGACCTTCATATCACTAACACTCTGACACTCCATGTACGGTAACCACGTCTCAGATTATACCGGACAGTCCCGCGTTTTGGCCCTTTGTCTTGCGTCCTGCAACCAAACAATCATATCCCCTATTTTATCAACAAATTGAAACACCACTAATTTAGAAAATAAAGGTTGATTTGGCCGTTATTTCAGTCACATGCCGACCTGTCTCTTGTAGTCACGTTGTGCTTATGAAAATATATACACTACCGTTCAAAGGTTTGGGGTCACTTAGAATGTCGTTTTTGAAAGAAAATCAATTTGTCCATTAAAATAACATTAATTTATCAGAAATAGTGGAGGCATTGTTAATGCTGGAAACGGCAGATTTTTTAATGTAATATCTACATAGGCATACAGAGGTCCATTATCAGCAACCATCACACCTGTGTTCCAATGGCACGTTGTGTTAGCTAATCCAAGTTTATAATTTTAAAAGGCTAATTGATCATTAGAAAACAATTATGCAATTATGTTAGCACAGCTGAAAACTGTTGTCCTGATTAAAGAAGCAGTATCTGGAGCTTCAGCATTTGTGGGCTTGATTACGGCTCAAAATGGCCGGAAACAAATAACTTTCTTCTGAAACATGTCAGTCTATAATTGTTCTGAGACATGAAGGCTATTCCATGCAAGAAATTGCAAAGAAACTGAAGGTCTCGTACAACGCTGTGTACTACTCCCTTCACAGAACAAAGCAAACTGGCTATAACCAGAATATAAAGGAGTGGGAGGCCCCGGTGCACAACTGAGCAAGAGGACAAGTACATTGGAGTGTCTAGTTTGAGATACAGGCACCTCACAAGTCCTCAACTGGCAGCTTCATTAAATAGTGCCAGCAAAACACCAGTCTCAATGTCAACAGTGAGGAGGCGACTCCGGGATGCTGGCCATCTAGGCAGAGTTGCAAGGGAAAAGCCATATCGTTGTACAGTGTCTGTTCTTTTGCCCATTTTTTAATTGGCCAGTCTGAGATATGGCTTTTCCTTTGCAACTCTGCCTAGAAGGCCAGCATCCTGGAGTCGCCTCTTCACGTTAAGACTGGTGTTTTGCGGGTACTATTTAATGAGGTGCTTGTTTCTCAAACTAGACACTAATGTACTTGTCCTCTTGTTCAACACCGGGGCCTCCCACTCCTCTAGAGCCAGTTTGCGCTGTTCTGTTCTTACACGTTGTATGAGATCTTCAGTTTCTTGGCAATTTCTCACTTAGTGTAACAGTTTAACTTTCGTCCGTCCCCTCGCCCTGACCTGGGCTGGGCTTGAACCAGGGACCCTCTGCATGCATCAACAACAGTCACCCACAAAGCATCGTTACCCATCGGACCACATAAGCCACGGCAGAGCAAGGGGAACAACTGCTTCAGGTCTCAGAGCGTGTGACGTCACCGATTGAAACGCTATTATCGCGCACCACCGCTAACTAGCTAGCCACTTCACATCGGTTACAATAGTCTTCATTTCTCAGAACAAAAATAAACTGACAAGTTTCAGAAGAAAGTGATTTGTTTCCGGCCATGTTGAGCCTGTAATCAAACCCACAAATGCTGATGCTCCAGATACTCAACTAACAGATACTCAACTAGCAAGTTTTATTGCTTCTTTAATCAGAATAACCATTTTCAGCTGTGCTAACATAATTGCAAAAGGGTTTTCTAATTGTCAATTAGCCTTTTAAAATGATAAACATGGATTAGCTAACACAATGTGCCATTGGAACACAGGAGTGAGTGATGGTTGCTGATAATGGCCATGTAGATATTCCAATACAATACAATACACTACAATAATAATTTACTACATTAACAATGTCTACACTCTATTTCCGATACATTTTATATTTTAATGAGCTTTTCTTTCAAAAACAAGGACATTTCTAAGTGACCCCAAACTTTTGTAAGATAGTGTATATGTTTTCATAAGCACAACGTGACTGCAAGAGACAGGTCGGCATGTGACTGAAATAACGGCCAAATCAACCTTTATTTTCTAAATTAGTGGTGTTTCAATTTGTTGATAAAATAGGGGATATGATTGTTTGGTTGCAGGACGCAAGACAAAGGGCCAAAACTTGGGACTGTCCGGCATAATCTGAGACGTGGTTACCGTACATGGAGTGTCAGAGTGTTAGTGATATGAAGGTCACATGCTCTTGAAGGTTTGAGAACTATTTGCATCCCTGTCACCAGTAATCTGACAGAATTATGTGTGCCAATGTAGTTTTGCCTCTTCCCTTTCTCACCTTCACAGGCATACCTTTGAACACAAAATATCAGCTCAGTTAAACAGAACTCAACTCAGCACCACCTCATTGCTCAATCTTAGAAGCTGTTTTACATTCACCATAAATCAAACACATACATTTTTTTAAGTGAAAGGCGTATCAATGTCCATGCCTATATTCCTAGAAAAATCCAGAGAAAATGTATTTTATATTGAACAAAATCCTTTTTGGACCACATTCTTTTGCAGTGGTCTGCTGTACATTATGAAAAATATGTCACATGACACAATGTTAGTCCAAATGAACTCTGGCAATGTTTAGATACCCGATGTCCTGACACCAGAAATGCAGACATGTTCTTAAAATATCTTTCTGTTATTCAGAAGCTGTGGAGGCTTAAACTGACGAGTTTCAGAAGAAAGTTCTTTGTTTCTGGGCATTTTGAGCCTGTAATCAAACCCACAAATGCTGATGCTCCAGATACTCAACTAGTGTAAAGAAGTTTTATTGCTTCTTCAATCAGGACAACAGTTTTCAGCTGTGGTAACATAATTGAAAAAGGGTTTTCTAATGATCAATTAGCCTTTTAAAATGATAAACTTGGATTAGCTAACACAACGTGCCCTTGGAACACAGGAGTGATGGTTGCTGATAATGGACCTCTGTACGCCTATGTAGATATTCCATAAAAAATCTGCTCTTTCCAGCTACAACAGTCATTTACAACATTAACAATGTCTACCCTGTATTTCTGATCAATTTGATGTTATTTTAATGGACAAAAAAAAGTGTTTTTCTTTCAAAATTCAAGGACATTTCTAAGTGACCCCAAACTTTTGTAAGGTAGTGTATATTATAAGGATGTGGTAGCCTAAAACTACTTGTGATGTTTAGCACTTCTCCAATTGTTATTGAGAACTGATATTCTGTGCAGCAACAAGATGAGATATAGGCCAATGTCATAGGCCTATCATCAACCAATCATATTTCTCATATCCTTCTGATCTAAATTCCAGCCTAACTTGGAGAGGACAGTTAAGCCTTACTACTTACAAAAAGTGTGCTTCTAATGAAGAGCTACAAAAGTAATTTGCCGTATTAGACTGAAAGATATAAGGTAATTTCATCACTTGTGATGCTCTCTTTGCTCATTAGTTGATACTTCAACATATTTGCGGCTACTTCACTCAATCCCATTTTAATAGTCTCCCTTCCTTTTTACATTCACTGAGACCAACCAAAACTGTTTCCTTGGAACAAGTATTCCCAGATGTTCATGCAACAGGCACACGTGGTCTCTCGTTTCTGCATCATACAATTTTGGCTATGCTAGGTGCTTGTTCGGTGCAGCAGTGGAGTGAAGGGGTGTAGTGCTGCCTGCCAGAGCGCACCGGAGCGTTGCTCCGCCACTTTTCACAACAGTGCTTGTTTAGTAAAGTTAGTTCAAAGTTGAATCAATGTCTTGGAAGATCACATAATGACTAAATAGGTATTATACATGATCTTATTCATATAGGCTACACTGTCCCACGAATGTCCCACAAAATCGCAATATTGTCCCGCATTTGGGTATTTTAAATATGGTCATCCTAACTCTGTGTGTGTGTGTGTGTGTGTGTGTGTGTGTGTGTGTGTGTGTGTGTGTGTGTGTGTGTGTGTGTGGAGCATATGGGCCTTACTTTAAAAGCCTGACATCAAGCAGGCAGACAAACTAGTATGATATCTTATTCAACAATCTCTCACAGTCTCACTGCATAATTAGAAGCTCATCCAAGTTCTCCAAATGTCAAATTTTGAAGTTAACTTTAGGCACTCATTCCGAATGGTTAAGGTAAGTGATAAGGTTTGGCAGAGGGTTAAAACCAAAAATAAAAAAACAGCGCCCAAGACTAGGATGGAACACACAACCTTTTGAGCCAGAGTCATGGAGTTACACCATCCACAATGCCCCAGCAAAACCCAACCATTCTCAACATGAATTACGCTCACTGTTGCCCCAAGTGGACGGTTTTGAAGGCATTTCCCGTCGTACTAAGGACATGAAAAGACGTCCAATTTTGACGTCAATCTTGAACAACCTGGCTGATGTTATTGTACCTGAGGGGCACTGACAAGATATGGGTACCATTTAAGACTATGATCTAGGACAGGGGTGGGGTGGGCAATTCCAGTCCTTGAGGGCCTGATTGGTGTCACAGGTTTGCCTCAGCCCCAACTAACACACCTGACTCTAATAATCACCTAATCATGATCTTCAGTTTAGAATACAATTTGATTAATCAGCTGTGTTTGCTAGGAATGGAGAAAAAGTGTGACACCAATCAGGCCCTCGAGGACTGGAGTTGCCCATCCCTGGTAGTGCAAGTGAGTGAAAACTCAGGGTGTACGGCCCTTCGCTCACCGATTGAGGGAGGCTACTCCCATGCACGTACACAAAATGGTTAAGTCAACATTGTTTCAGTGTAATTTGTCTACGTATTGTGATGTGGAGAATATATTGGATTTGAAAAAAGTCATCAACTGTCATTTTTAACCACAGGATTATTTCATTATGGCAACCAATTTTCAACATAGACAAACCTTGTATAAAATATGTTGAATTTGTTATTTTTGAAACAACGTCAGATCTTCAACGTAATATCCACTATAACAAAAACAAATGGGCTGGGCAGCACCTCCTACTGGAGAGTTGATCTATCTACAGCTATCCCGTTGGTCTCCCATCAAGGGTTTTAGCCAAGCGTTAATATTTGTCACTGACTATTACCAATGTCCTATTGTGAGAATGACTGTTGAGAACTATCCAGTTAACAGATTCACTGTTGTTATCGAAGTCATTCCAAAGGGTAGGATCAACAGAGCAAATTAAATGTAACCATACAATATTAATCATATATTATCAATGAGGCTATTTAGCCCTATATAGCATTTGGGAAGTCATCAACAACTAATGTTTAAATTCAGCCCAGGATTAAACTAAAAATAGACAATACATACAGTGCATTTGGAAAAGTATTCAGAACCCTTGATTTTTTCCACATTTTGTTACGTTACAGCCTTATTCTAAAATGGATTAAATAGTGTTTTTCCCTCATCAATCTACACACAATACCCATAATGACAAAGCAAAAACAGTTTTTAGAAATAGTTGCAAATGTATCAAAAAACAACTGAAATATGAAATTTAAATATTTTTTCAGACCATTTACTGAGTACTTTGTTGAAGCACCTTTTGCAGCGATAACATCCTTGAGTCTTCTTGGGTTTGATGCTACAAGCTTGGCACACCTGTATTTGGGGAGTATCTCCCCTTCTTCTCTGCAGATCCTCTTAAACTCTGTCAGGTTGGATGGCGTCCCTACACAGCTATTTTCCGGTCTCTCCAAAGATGTTTGATCTGGTTCAAGTCCTGTTTCTGGCTGAGCCGCTCAAGGACATTCAGAGTCTTGTCCCAAAGTCACTCCTGCGTTGTACTGGTTGTGTGGTTGGGTGGTTGTCCTGTTGGAAGGTGAACCTTTGCCCCAGTCTGAGGTCCTGAGCACTCTGGAGCAGGTTTTCATCAAGGATCTCTCTGTACTTTGCTCTGTTCATCTTTCCCTTAATCTTGACTAGTCTCCCATTCCCTGCAGCTGAAAAATATCCCCACAGCATGATGCTGCCACCACCATACTTCACCGTAGGGATGGTGCCAGGTTTCCTCCAGACGTGACACTTGGTATTCAGGCCAAAGAGCAATCTTGGCTTCATCAGACCAGAGAATCTTGTTTCTCATAGTCTGAGAGTCCTTTAGGTGGCTTTTGGCGAACTCCAAGTGGGCTGTCATGTGCCTTTTTTACTGAGGTGTGGCTTCCGTCTGACTACTCTAGCATAAAGATCTGGTTGATTGAGTGCTGCAGAGATGGTTGTCCTTCTGGAAAGTTCTCCCATCTCCATAGAGGAACTCTGGAGCTCTGTCAGAGTGTCCATTGGGTTCTTGGTCACCTCCCGGACCAAGGCCCATCTCCCCGATTGCTCAGTTTGGCCCGATGCCCAGCTCTATGAAAGAGCCTTGGTGGTTCCAAACTTCTTCAATTTTAGAATGATTTTGGCAACTGTGTTCTTAGGCACCTTCAATGCTGCAGAAATGTGTTGTTACTCTTCCCCAGATCTGTGCCTCGACACAATCCTGTCTCAGAGCTCTACGGACAAATCCTTCGACCTAATGGCTTGGTTTTTGCTCTGACATACACTGTCAACTTTGGGACCTTAGATAGACAGGTGTGTGCCTTTCCAGATCATGTCCAATCAATTGAATTTACCACAGGTTGACCCCAAGTTGTAGAAATAGAAGGATGATCAATGGAAACAGGATGCACCTGAGCTCAATTTTGAGTCTCATAGCAAAGGGTCTGAATACTTTATGCAAATAAGGTATTATATGTTTTTTATTTTTTATAAATTTGCAAAAATGCCTAAACATGTTTTCACTTTGTCTTTATGGAGTATTGTCTGTAGATTAAGGAGGGGAATTATTTTAAAAAAATCAATTTTAGAATAAGGCTGTAACAAAACAAAATGTGGAAAGTGTCAAGAGGTCTGAATACCTTCCCGAATGCACTGTATGGGCTTAGGGTTTCAAGTGTTGGTTGATTTCAAATGGCATCTACAAGTTAATAATAAATATGTTTGATTCACATCTCCATCTCTACCAAAAATATAAATGAAAGAATAGGATTAAGAATAGGATAATAGAATAAGCCAGTAACTCAGATGGAAGTGTCCAAGCAGTAGATACAGCTCCTTTAAATGTTGACATTTGGTTTGTCAACCAAACACAATTCAATATTATGCTGAAAAAATATAAATGCAACAAGCAACAATTTCATATAAGGAAATCCGTCAATTTAAATAAATAAATTAGGCCCTAATCTATGGATTTCACATGACTGGGAAAACAGATATTAACTTGTTTGTCACAGATACCTTTTAAAAAAAAGGTAGGAGGTTGGATCAGAAAACCAGTCAGTATTTGGTGTGACCATTTGCCTCATGCAGCTCGTCACATCTCCTTTGCATAGAGTTGATCAAGCTGTTGATTGTGGCCTGTGAAATGTTGTCCCACTCCTCTTCAATGGCTGTGCGAAGATGCTGGATATTGGCGGGAACTGGAACACGCTGTCGTACACGTTGATCCAGAGCATCCCAAACGTCCCCAATGGGTGATGTGTGGTGAGTATGCAGGCCATGAAAGAACTGGGAGATTTTCAGCTTCAAGGAATTGTGTACAGATCCTTGCTACATGGGGCCATACATTATCGTGCTGAAACATGAGTTGATGGCAGCTGATGAATGGCATGACAATGGGTATCTCTGTGTATTCAAAATGCCTGCCCATACCATAACCCCATCTTCACCATGGGGCATTCTGTTCACAATGTTGACATCAGCAAACCCCTCGCCAACACGACGCCATACACGTGGTCTATGGTTGTGAGGCCGGTCGGACGTACTAAAATATCTAAAATGACATTGGAGGCGGCTCATGGTAGGGAAATGAACATTCAATTATCTGGCAACGGCTCTGGTGGACATTCCTGAAGTCAGAATTACAATTGCACTCTTCCTCAACTTCAGACATCTGTGTGGTGCACCTGTGTAATGATCATGCTGTTTAATCAGCTTCTTGATATGCCACACATGTCAGGTGGATGGATTATCTTGGCAGGAGAAATGCTCACTAACAAGGATTTCTGAAAAGAAAATATAGAAATAAGCTTTTTGTGGGTATGGAACATTTCTGAGATCTTTTATTTCAACTCGTGAAACATTCAACACTTTACATGTTGTGATGATATTTTTGTTAAGTGTACTTTTGTAAGACAGTTAATAGCCTAATGCTTTCACATTTTGAGGTTACTGTAGCAAAACAATTCTTATCACAGAAAGCATGCACAGAATCTCAAACGGCATTGATCACTTGGACCATGTACTTGAATGTAATCCCAACTAACTGCAATCCAGGTAGGTTTTGCTACCAAATTATTAAACACAGTGATAACACGTTGTATAAATAAACAAAATATCTAACATTGTATTCCCATTTTTTGAACTTTGGTGTGCTTTAAGATGGTTGAAAGCATAGTGACAACATTGGGAATCAAACTTTAGGCTTGTTGAGTAGGGGAAAATAGTTTGGAATCTCATTGATCGATGTATCTACCAAATAAGACCACATTCTCCATGTTGAAATGACTTGGTGTGCCCAGTGAGAGGTAACTTTCAGATCCATTTTTTCTACCAGCTCTCACATCAGAATTAGACGTTCATCCATGTCAAATTTCGAAGTTGTTCCAAATGTCTAATTTCAAGGTGTTTAAGGTTAAGTTTAGGCATTAACTCTGAATGGTTAAGGTTTGTGATAGATTATATTTTAATTTTGAGCCTATCACTTGGTTCAAACTTGCAACGTTTGGAATCAGAGGTGACTGCTTATGCCCATCCGCCATCCCCATCTACAATGCCCTCGCAAAACCCAAGCATACTTAATGGTAATAGTGCTCACTGTTGCCCCTAGTGACCAGTTTACAAGTAATCTCCTGACATCCTCAGACATGGATGGACTTTGAATACTGACTTCTATCACAGGTGACCTGGCTGATTTAAAAAAAAAAAAATATCCAGCTGAATTGAGACACTCCCCTTGTCATATGTTTGACCTTTTGACTGAGTGGAGTAGAATGCTCAGGCCCCTCAGGTGAGATTAGAACTGCACTGTGGCATCTGCCTATTCTGCTGTAAATGCCTATCATGTGTGTGCCTGTGTTCGCATGCATATGATCACAAGATATCATTACAATGCAGTCTTATAGAGAGTGTGTGTGTGTGTGTGTTTGTGTGTGTGTGTGTGTTTGTGTGTGTGTGTGTGTGTGTGTGTGTGTGTGTGTGTGTGTGTGTGTGTGTGTGTGTGTGTGTGTGCAGGAGGTCTAAAAGTAGACAGGTAAAGGCCATACTCCTGGGTTGAGGACCATTAGACATGGTTTGGGTCAGACGTGCCCAGATTCACAAGCCTAAAACTCATTCCATCTCTGTTTGACCTTTGCCACTTTCCCTCAGTGGCTGAAGGTTAAGGTCGACTGCTAAGGTTGAAGTCGAAGACGGTGTGAATCCTTTGTTTTTTTTTGTTTTTTTACTGCACACACTCTCTGAATTAATCAACCCCAGAGCGTTTGGACAAAGAAAAGGATCTCTCGTATATTTCAGTTGTAAGTAAATGAAACAGTGGAGGCTGCTGAGGGGAGGACAGCTCGTGATAATGGCTGGAACGGAGTGAATGGATAGGCATCAAACACATGGAAACCAATGTGTTTGATTTACTTGATACCATTCCATTTATTCTGCTCCCGCCATTACCACGAGCCCGTCCTCCTCAATTAAGGGCACCTCCTGTGAATTAAGCCAACCTCCTGTGAAATGGAAGTACTAAATACTAAATAAATAAATTGAATGTCAAAAGGCAATGTGGAATGTACATAATAACAGTTCATTCTGATTCAATGATACATACAGTATGTTTACATATAGTATCTACGTATGAAAATAAATGAGGTGCATGTCTTTCAACTGATGTTGCAACATAAGCTTCATTGCCAACAGTATGGCAATACACATGCCTGACAATGTTCCTGTCAGGAACCACAAGGTAACACTAAAGCAACTTTGGCATCACAATACATATTGGTTCAGAGAATGTACAGAATTATGTCTGTTTATTTAGCTATTTTTGTATTGTTGTTAGTGTGAGTCACCTTAAAAGACAGTATTTTAATGTATGAAAGATCTATGTGTCATTACTGAATAATTACTGAAACTGTAAACAAAATATTATTGTACACATTCAATACTGAAACAAACTAGTTTTAGTATTGTAGTTTTTTTAAAGTGTAAAGACAGTGTAAACCTGTTGACAGTATAGACCTCCGTATTTGTATATCTTTGTATTTTTCATTTAGTCTCAACCCTGTATGCAGAGGTTCATGTGAAACACATGTAAGGTGTTAAGCAGACCACACAGACTCTCATCTTAACCTCTGCTCTGTCTGACCGTCAATAACCCATTCTATACAGCACATCCTCTACGAACAACAGATCAGCTCTGAGAAATAGGTCAGCATCATTTACACCTCCACAAACTCATCTGCGATATAGTTACTCTGTTTATACGCAAACACCTCAGGGCACAAACACTTAGTTGAACTTTCTTTCTCTCCTCAACATCAAAAGAGTTACCGAAATAAAATCTGTTTCTTGCAACTATGTAATGGATTCCACATGTGAGAGCAGACTCCAAGTCCACCACCGAGGCTGAGGCAGTCTATCAACCTTTGAGGTGCACATGTACTGGTATTCACAGATCAGGGCATTAAACCAGACTGTATCATCAAGGCACAGTAATAGACAGTGATTGACCTTCATCAGTGTCTGGGTGGGTGGGTTTCACTTTGGCAGATGAGGAAAGAGAGGAGTAGTCTGAAGTGTTTGTTTTCGTATACTCTCATAGTGTACAACAATATGCTATGAACCATGCTGTCTTACTTTTCAAACCAACCTAATTACTTTGCCTATTTAATCCACTGACTGTGGTCTCCAAAAAGCACTGACATCCCGCTCGGTGCTATTCAATTCCATATCACGTCTTGGCTGTGTGTGACTGCTGTATCTAGAACAACATACAGTAAAGTGAATGGTAGAGGCTTGGGGAAGCTTGCAGTATAGTAGGGTGATAAAGAGTGACTGTTGGGTTTGAGCGGGCGACTGAGAGGGCAGCGCTGACTGGTCATGCACCTGCAGTAAGTTAATCAGTCAGTGTCTGGGTAGGCTTATACAGACCAGCTGGGCACACTGGAGATCTCCAGTAAAGCTGCACATTTCTCTCCTATGCTAGAAGTAGGAAGATGACAAATAGGAGTTCAACAAAGGAACCATTCAGTCCTTGCTAAAGAGCCCAGAACCAATGTGTGAGATGAGCGATGAATGAGCATTAGCTCTCCCTCACAGTTATCTGCATTTCTCAGCCTTAACATGTTGAGGATCACCCACTATGAGGAGGCCTAACCAGTGCTGATATGCCATAGCACTTGTTTTGGACCTGTTGTGGGGTACCATTCAATTATATTATCATCAGATATACCAGATATACCATTACTGGGATGAATCATTGTAAGCATTGTGCCTTAATAATAAACTGCCCAGTGAAATGTTTAATAGACATAGCTATGCTTAATTAGCCATGTATTGTCCATCCCTTTCCTTGTCTAATTACATGGAATGCCTTTATTAAGTTGCCACTACCTCTATGAAATTAATAAAAAGGGTCAAATAAAACTGTAGTTTGGAATGAATAATTATTATATGTGTAGTTTTCTCAGGCATTGACTCCATAAGCATTCAGTTCATAATGACCCTTATTTTAGTGAGGGAAATCCTTGACCTCACACACACACACACACACACACACACATAGAAACACACTAACAGGATTTTTCATGCCTGCCCAGATGCATTTGGGGCTCAAAATATTGCAGATGACATCACGACAGCCACATGAACGGCCGTGAAAGCCTACTGCTCCACACATACTAAATAGATTTCACACCACCGGTTAACTAAATGATTCTGTACTGTTTCACTGGCGTCCTACAGTTTAGTATGTCTAATAACTTTATATGACACTGAAATATTATGATTAATTTATACCAGTGCAATTAGTGTTCGACATTTGGCACTGGCTTCTGTTATCTTTCAACACACACACACACACACACACACACAGAGAATTCCGTTGGGACCACACATGACGCTGGCTGGTGTTAAAGCAGTTATCCACGGTCTGTGCCGAGCTCCATTCCCAAGATGCCTCCCAGTTGTAACCTGAACTCTTTGAGGAACACATGGGATGAACACTTTGCTCTTCACTCTGCGTGAGTGTGTGCGTGTGTGCGTGTGTCTGTGTGTCATCAACCCTCTTCTGCTCTCAGATCCAGTGTTCATCTGTCATGGGGAGATATTCTCAATAGGGCAAAAGTGCGTCCTCTCCTCAACTCATCTGTCCTCCTTTCCAACGTGACCCCGAAAACCGATAAGTGGTTGCCATATGTAGGAGAGCATCAATTAGTTAATAGGTGAACAGAGAGTAGTTTGCTCCTCTCCTCGACTGCCGTCTTCTGGCAGAGGATGCTCCAGTGTATCCTACATGGAAGAGTTTTAAAATCTGCCACAAACCCTTTGAAACATATATTTTCTCAGAGGTGAAAAGCATGCACACATTTAAAAACAATATGCCAGGTATCTTTTTAGCTATAAAATGTCTAGCACCACTAGCTAGATGTATTTTTCTAACCATTTTCTTTAGGATTCATTTGTTTTATGATTTAAATCATTATTTACCGATGGCCTGCTAGAAGAGAAGGAGAGTCTTATTTCATGCAAGCACGTTTGTTTCAAGGTAATCAAGGAGAGGCAGCGAGGAGAAGAACATGGATGGAAATGTGCTTGTATGAAATTAGACACTTCTCCACTCCACTTACACTTTAAATTAAAAAAATGTTACAGATAAAACGATAAGTAACATATTGTTTTTAAATGTGTGCATGCTCTTCTCCGACAAAACAAAAGCTGATTCAAAGGGGGTGTGGTAGATTTCAAAACTCTTCCTCTTAGGACACAGGTAGGAAACACAGAGGGGAGAGGCAGGAGGGGAGAGGGTGGAGGACGGACTTTTTCACAAATGAGAAAAGGCCCATGTTTCCTCTCCTCGCCTCCTCTTCTTGATTACCTTTGACCTTTTTTAAAAGGAGGCGAGGAGAGGACAGAGGAGAGGATGCAAGAAATTAAGGAATCCAAATGAGATTCTCCTATGGGGTAAACATTACTCTGGATAACACTACATGATCACATGACCTGTCATTAGGGCAAAGGACATCAAAAATCACTGATACAATTGTAACAAATTTTCACAAACTTATAGTGTATATAACACAAACTTATACTGTATAAAACACAAACTTATACTGTATATAACACAAACTTATACTGTATATAACACAAACTTATACTGTATATAACACAAACGTATCTGACACTTTCAACTAATTATTTAAAGTTAAAAAATAAATGAAGATGTAAACTATAGGAACGAAATTAATGTGTTGGCTACTATTCAAAAAAGTTTTGACTGATTTGTTAAATAATGTATTTTGTTAAATAAATTTGTGTAATCTGTTAAATATGTGTAATTTGTGGAATAAATATGTGTAATTTGTTAAATAAATGTGTAATTCAAACATCTAAGATTTACTGGTATATTTGCCTATCCAATTTTTTGACAATGACACGAAAAAGGTGACGATGTCATGGGATAATATATATGTTTTAATCAACTTACCAATGTTATAATTATAATTGTGTTATGAATTATAATTGTGTTATGAATTATTCATAATTGGGTAATTAATTCATATGAATTTATAATAGATTGTCTAAAAAAATGTATAACAGGCAGTTAACCCACTGTTCCTAGGACGTCATTGAAAATAAGAATTTGTTCTTAACTGACTTGCCTAGTAAAATAAAGGTAAAAAAATAAATTTAAAAAAAGCTGAGTCTTTAGCGTTTTGCAACAGTCTTTTATTGTTCAGATATAGCATTATACAAGTATACCCTTCTCCAGTGGGTGATTCGCTTCAACTAAAGTAAGCTGATTTACCATTGTCTGTCAACTAGTCTTCTGTCTGTCCTCTCAGTACTTGTGTATATCTAAAAAAAACAAAGAATTCTTTCTCTGAGAAATTATTTGCACTTTTAAGTATAACATTATTTATTTAAATGTAAATCTTACAAAAAATATACTATTTGAGGATGTGTTTTTTAAAGAGAGTTCTTAAGAGAGAATTAAAATATTATTTTGTTTTATTTTATTACCGCTTGGGGCTACGTTAAGATGAGAATCAAAATATAATTATTTGATCAAATCCACAAATCCAATGACTATACACCAAGTGAAATCTTGCTGTATATTGCACTTACATAAGAAGACAAAACAAACTGCTTTGAAAACAGCTCTGCTGTTAGAGTACTGTAGTAACCAAGTTTTCTGGCTACACTTTTTTAGCCACAATTTGTGGAGGACGTAGTCTACTGTATAGGCAGTTGCAGACACATCATTTTGAAAACATAGGACTGTTGATTTGCGGATTAAGAATTATTTTTGTAACCTAATGAATGAACTGGACGTTTAAAAGACAGCGAACGAGAAAGTTTTACAAATGAAGAGTTGGGGTTTTCTCTGGCTTTGGATGTTTGAAGTGGGAATATATTTCCAGTGGTGGGATATGCTATAGGTGCTAAAGTCTCAGCCTTTTTAATGAAAGAACCAACTGCACTGTGCTGTAAGACAGAAACGGAAGAGGAAGCCAAACATCCCACTCCCTAATGTTTTCTGTTTCAATGGAAGTCACTGAACTAAGTAGAACAAACCCAGCTGATATCGCATAGGTGTCTATGGGAGAGCCACCTCTTAACCTCTTAATCTATGGGAGAGCCACCTCTTAACCTCTTAATCTATGGGAGAGCCACCTCTTAACCTCTTAATCTATGGGAGAGCCACCTCTTAACCTCTTAATCTATGGGAGAGCCACCTCTTAACCTCTTAATCTATGGGAGAGCCACCTCTTAACCTCTTAAGTAGACAGGACCTGATTTTTTTTAGTTCAATGGTAAACGGCCTGAGTGAACTATTTTCATTTATCAATCATCTCTGGTAAGATTATTCAGCTAACACAACACATACAGTGCATTCGGGAAGGTATTCAGACCTCTTGACTTTTTCCACATTTTGTTATGTTACAGCCTTATTCTAAAATGGATTACATTAAATGTTTTCCTCATCAATCTACACACAGTACCCCATAATGACAAAGTGAAAACAGGTTTGTTGAAATATTTGCAAACCTGTGATATATTCAATTGATTGGACATGATTTGGAAAGGCCCACACCTGTCTATATAAGGTCCCAAAGTTGACAGTGTATGTCAGAGCAAAAATCAAGCCATGAGATTGAAGGATTTGTCCGTAGAGCTCTGAGACAGGATTGTGTCGAGGCACAGCTCTGGGGAAGGGTACCAAAAAATGTCTGCAACATTGAAGGTCCACAAGAACACAGTGCTCTCTATCATTCTTAAATGGAAGTTTGGAATCACCAAGACTCTTCCTAGAGCTGGCCACCCGGCCAAATGGAGAAATCGAGGGAGAAGAGCCTTGGTCAGGGAGGAAACCAAGAACCCAATGGTCATTCTGACAGAACTCCAGAGTTCCTCTGTGGAGATGGGAGAACCTTCCAGAAGGACAACCATCTCTGCAGCACTCCACCAATCAAGCATTTATGGTAGAGGGGCCAGAAGAAAGCCATTCCTCAGTAAAAGGCACATGACAGCCCACTTGTAGTTTGCCAAAAGACATCTAAAGGGTGGCAGCATCATGCTATGGGGATGTTTTTCAGCTGCGGGGACTGGGAGACTAGTCGGGATCGAGGGAAAGATGAACGGAGCAAAGTACAGAGATCCTTGATGAAAACCTGCTCCAGAGTTCTCAGGACCTCAGACTGGGGCAAAGGTTCACCTTCCAACAGGATAATGACCCTAAGCCAAGACAACGCAGTAGTGGCTTCGGGACAAGTCTCTGAATGTCCTTGAGTAGCCCAGCCAGAGCCCGGACTTGAACCCGATCGAACATCTCTGGAAAGACATGAAAATAGCTGTGCAGGGACACTCCCCATCCAACCTGGCAGAGCTTGAGAGGATCTGCAGAGAAGAATGGGAGAAACTCCCCAAATAAAGGTGTGCCAAGCTTGTAGCGTCATACCCAAGAAGACTCAAGGCTGCAATCGCCACCAAAGGTGCTTCAACAAAGTACTGAATAAAGGGTCTGAATACTTATATAAATGTGATATTTCCCTTTTCCAAAATGTCAAAACAATCTATTTTTGCTGGTCCATCATAGGGTGTTGTGTGTAGGTGGATGAGGAGGGAAAACAATGTAATCAATTTCAGAATATTTTTTACCTTTATTTTAACTAGGCAAGTCAGTTAAGAACAAATTATTATTTTCAATGACAGCCTAGGAACAGCCTGTTCAGGGGCAGAATGACAGATATGTACCTTGTCAGCTTAGGGATTTGAACTTGCAGCCTTCCAGTTACTAGTCCAATGCGCTAACCACTAGGCTACCCTGCCACCCCATAAGGCTGTAACGTAACAACATGTGAGGGTCTGAATACTTTCTGAATGCCCTGTATGTAACATCTGACCTCCAATGATGACTTCCTTTGTTTTCAGACATATAACCAAACAATAATAATAATTCACAAAACAGGGATGCAACTGAAAAATGCCGCCATTTGTGCAACTTTAAAAGGCAAGAACTTTTCATGGGTAAATTAGCAATTTATTTAATCATTCAGACTGTCATTGCATTTTAAAAATTAACCTGAATGTTATCCTTACCAACAGCAGCTGTTTCAAATTACAGTTCTCCTCAGTTTCTCCCTGTTTCATGGTCCATAACTCTTATTCTAACAGTCATAAGATGGGAAATATGGGGAAATATTATCCTTAGATTAATATTGTACAATTACAGTTGGATTAAGATGATGTATCTTTGCTCTTTGGAAATGTGCATGGATTTGACATATCAAAGTGTACAAATGCCATTCATATACTAGGTATTTACATAACATTCAATCATTATACTTAGTTATACATTATCATATTTACTTTCACAGGAAAGTCCATGTAATACAGACTATTTTGACATTGACCAACCTGCTCATCCAAAACCATAATGTCCGAGACAAAATGGCTGTCTTGCGTCATATTGAGCCACATCATCACGTATGGCTAGTCGGAACACAGCGAATAGTAGGTCCGCTGTTGTGAGCAGTGTGTTCTAACTGGCTCAGCGTTGGGCTCCTTCGCATGGCCTTGTCTGTCTGAGGATGGGCTAATCCGGTTAGCATGGTGGGCCATAGAGGAAATGGAGTAGTGATGGGGGACAGGGAGGGTTTTAATACCCACAACCAACAGGCTGTATACAAAATCCTGAACACACACACACACGCACACATAATCAATTCTGCTTATATCCACCTTGCAATCTATGCAATAGCGTATGATTGCACGGCTGTATGCCAAGCACATATACATATAGAAACACACGCCCACACACACACTACGCTGCGGCGTGGGAGGCCTGTAGGCTACGTCTCAATGCTACTTTTGTTAACTCCTCCTGACAAAACAACAGCAGTCCTTCTCACCACAACTGCTGCCTTGCCCCTCACATGCAGGCAGCCCACTTGTCAACAGCCTGGTAGACAGAGGACGGCATGTGGTGTTCTCTACCATTACTTCAGGAACACAACCCTTCATTGCATAGGGTCTACCCATTCCATCTGTGTGTTTGTATGTCGGTATCTGTGCGCACAGGCATGTGTCTGTATGTGTGTGTCTGTCTGTAATGCTGCCTGTCTCCCAAGGTTCAAAGACCAAAGACTGTGTTATGTGGTACTCACTGTACAGGGTGGGAACAGACCAGTGTCCTTTTTCTAGTGCCGGAGGGCACTAAGGATATCTCCGACGTGACGTGTGGCCATCCAAAAATGGCCGAGATCCACCCTGACAGTAGCTTGTGTCGAATCAGGATTACAGCAGTGCCTGCCCCCATTTTAGGAGTGTGTATGTGTGTGTGTGTGTGTGTGTGTGTGTATGTGTGTGCGTGTGTGTGGGTGTGTGTGACTGTGCGCATTTGTGAATGTTCAACCCCAGTCTTAGCATTGTGTTAGCTCTGGTCCTGTAGGTTTCCACTCAGGTTTGATCAGTGTTGCATGACCCAGACAGACAGGCTCACAGCTCCCTGAGCAACACTGGGACATTCCTGTCTGTTGTCTGGTCTCCTCCGGACACGGTTAAGTCCAACGCCAACCTGGAGCACAAGACCCGCTCCGACATTTAGGGAGCCTACAGAAAAAAGAGTGTTGGTGTTTTGATACATTGGAGTTATAGCACTGAGTGCAACATCCAGTCAATTTTTCATTACTGAAGACGATGTAGTGAAGTTCTGTTGTGTTTTCTGTTTATTGCCTTCATTTGCATGTAAATGAAAGCTGTATCATAGCCGGAGGACAGGCTGTGTTATGGACACTCTGCACCCTAGGGTCTTCCTGTATCAGATGTTCAAACAAATACGTAAAAACACAGCACACGATTACAGTACATCCCTAAAGCTACTGGGTGGGGAAATTCTAATTTAGTTCATTGTCTTGTTGTTTGCACCCCCATCTGTCATCATGCACGTAGACACGCACTTCATTCCCTTCCCTATATATGATCTGTTGTGGTTTATAATATTGTATAAACAAAAATACATTATACTAAAATAATTGATCAGAATGGGCATCATTATATTAAGATATAATTATGCCATTTCTGTCATAATATTTTTATTTGCTACATTGTTTACTTGTTTATTTGATGGACTACTCTTTATTGTGCTGTAACCACTTATAGTGTGGCTCTATGTCCATGATCCACTTGCCACTCTACAAACCTCTGCCTCTCTTCCCATTTCTGAAATCATTTCAGAAAACAGACAAAGTACAGGAAACACTCACAGGCAGGGATCCAGCCCACCTGTCACAACATTTGTCTCTGAATCCAGAATGACTCTGAAAGACAAAAATAGTATGAGCATGTACTGTACTGTAGCAGAGGTTTAGCCTATATCCTCGGGCATAGTACCATGGATGACAGATGACCTCTTTGCCAGCGGAAATAGGTTGGTTTTTCAGGAAGATATTCACTCAATATGTAATTTGGCCAAAAGTAATTACACTGTTCTGTCTCAGAAAATGGGCCCAAATCCAGTATTTGTAACAATACTGGCTATTAAGCTTAACAAATTATAATGTGTTCGACATGAGTTGTAGACTGCGTGCAATGTCAACGCTGATAAGGCGGCTGGTGCCGTTGTACACGGCTAGTGCCGTGTCTAAAAGCGTGATAGATAGTGTGGGACATCCTTGGCGCACCTTCTCATTTTATCATTATCGTTTTTTGTCTATACTTGATGTCTAATAAAAAAGTATTGTGATAATCACATCCATCAATATATTGGAATAGACATCTATTCTATATAGGCTATGAAGGACTAATGGGTGCTATAAAATCAGAAAAATTATAAGACGGCGGCCAAATGAAAATATTTACGGTGAATTTCTCGCTGTATAACCTATTTTAAAAACTCAGCTTAAGTTGAAAACAATGTAGGCCTACTTATTAGGTAGACTATTATTTATTTTAAATTACAAAGTGAATTAGGCCTACATTGTGGGCATTTAATAAACATTTGCGATTATGTAGCTAGCTTCATGAATTTTGGTTAATTCACGTTGGCAAATAAGATAGGAAAAGTTACTTTCTTCTACCAAAATAAACCATTCGTTTGATGATTTAAGTTCAAATATTAGTTTAAAAAATAACATTGCTCAGCCTATTATTTAAATTAATTTAGAAATCAGGGTGTAGGCCCTAATTAAAACATCTCGATTAAGCAAAAGTTTTGGTACATTTCGAATAGGCAGGCTAATAAAATATTTTTATCAAATTATCAAAATCATCAATAAATATGTCAACTGTAAATCAAAACTTGTGGATTAATTTACTTCGACAGAGGCATGTTTTACTTAAATTCTGGTTGGCTATAAAATAAACTAGAATAGACAGACATGATCTAGGTCACCGATGGTCATAGGTCTATGGAAAACATAAAAATGGTCCTGTTTCCATTATTGTTATTGTTATCGTTATTATTATTGTTTTTGTTGTTATTTGTATTACTTGTTTTGTTAAAATCATCCGGTAACCAACAGGCAGTCATAACAACTGGTAAAACATATTCTTCTGACTAATGTTTTTGGTCTACAGTCTCAAGTTCATGCAGCCCACCTTATGTAAAGTAAGCAATGTACCAACTCCAGATTGTCCCTTCAAATGTTGTAAAATATTGAAAAAATATATATATTGACAAGTAGTCAACAAGTTTTAAAAAATCATATTTCAACTTGAAGACAGAAACAACGCATAAGCCTATTGATCGTTAGTTCACCTGGCACTCTCGTTTGGTCGACGCTCACACGCACTCACACAAGCGCTCTTCGATTTAGACTTTACTAGGCCTAGGTCAACTGCATCTGAGATTTAATCGGCATCACCGCTTACACATAGACATATAACGGATATTGACGCTAGTTCCTGTGGTTTTACAAGATTTGGTTGGGTAAATCACCAAAATAATGTTAGGCCTATATTAATGTCCTGACATTATTTTACCTCCACCTATTGGAGGGTCCCTTTAAGAAGCATGTTAGGAATATCTTTATCTCCACAGCCTATATAGCAGGGTTCCCCAAGACACAGCCCACAGGCTGAATTTGGCCCTGGTGATTTTATTTTGGCCCCAAAATTTTCTGAACAATAAATAAATAAACAGTATACGTACATGACCAAAGGTATGTGGAGACTTGCTTGTCGAACATCTCATTCAAAAATTATGGGCATTATTATGGAGTTGGTCCCCCCTTTGCTGCTATAACAGCCTCCACTGTTCTGGGAAGGCTTTACACAAGATGTTGAAACATTTCTGCTGGGACTTTCTTCCATTCAGCCACAAGAGCATTAGTGAGGTCGGGCACTGATGGTGGGCGATTAGGCCTGGCTCGCAGTTGGCCTTCCAATTCATCCCAAAGGTGTTCGATGGGGTTGAGGTCAGAGCTGTGTGCAGGCCAGTCAAGTTCTTCCACATCGATCTCGACAAACCATTTCAGTGTGGACCTCGCTTTGTGCAAGGGGGCACTGTCATGCTGAAATAGGACATGGTCTTCCCCAAACTGTTGCCACAAAGTTGGAAGCACAGAATCATCTAGAATGTCATTGTATGCTGTAGAGTTAAGATTTCCCTTCACCGGAACTAAGGGGCCTAGTCAACAATGAAAAACAGCCTCCACCAAACTTTAGAATGTTGTGAATGATGATCTTAGGCTTGTGTGCAGCTGCTCGACCATTGAAACCCATTTCATGAATTTCCTGACAAAACATTTTTGTGCTGACGTTGCTTCCAGAGGCAGTTTGGAACTCGGTAGTGGGTGATGCAACCTAGGACAGATGTTTTTTACGCGCTACGTGCTTCAACACTTGGCGATCCCGTTCTGTGAGTTTGTGTGACCTACCACTTCGCAGCTGAGCCGTTGTTGCCCCTAGACTTTTCCACTTCACAATAACAGCACTTACAGTGACCAGGGCAGCTCTAGCAGGACAGAAATTTGACAAATTGACATGTTGGAAAGGTAGCATCCTATGACGTGCCAGAAAGTCACTGAGCTCTTCAGTTAGGCCATTCCACTGCCCATGTTTGTCTATGGAGATTGCATGGCTGTGTGCTCAATTTTATACACCTGTCAGCAAAGGGCTCAAATAGCCGAATCCACTCATTTGAAGGGGTGTTGACATACTTTTGTATATATATTAGTTGCTGAACATAAAATACTGTAAAAACACCAGCAAATCAGCTCCAATTGATTTTCATTTAGAACATTTGTTCCAAAGTATTACCACACATAAGAGAGAGATATGTGATTCTATAACAATGTAAGCAAGGTTTGAAATGATTATGTTTTAGTCAAATGTTATTTAATTTGGTCTTTTTGCGGTCAATTTGGAGTCTACACGTTATTTGTACACATTATGTTCTGCCCCCCTGACCATCCATTCAAGAGGAGGAGAGAGCGAGAGAGAGAATCTTGAGTCCTATCTTTGTCAGTTTGCTCATAACTGTGAAAGCATATCCAACTTTAGTTATCATCCAACTTTAGTTATTTTCGATGTATTATGTTTACTACGGCCTTCGTCCTACATACTTGACAAATACCTTTCGAATAGGTTGCGTGTAAATAGTATCCATGATTCATCTAAGTTGTATAAGATTTGTTATTATGGGTTCCCTTTAGTAACAAAAAAAAGCCACATGAAAAACAAAAGGGATTATTATTTACCTAGGACCATTTATCTCCACAAAGGAAATAACATATTCTCATGCTTAAAGTCTGAGCTGACTTTAAGCGTTTCCTATCGACTTCATGAAAGGGTAGATTGGCTATATCTGCTCTTCGATTTCATCCGTTAAGATAAAATGCAGCTCTGCATCGTGTGTAAATCATAATTCAAATGAATAATTTATTCTCAAATGATTAGGCTAATATTTAAATGTTCGGGTACAAGAATGCACAGTACTACATAGAGCCACGGAACTCTATTTCACATTGAAAAAAACAGGTAAAAATACCATACGGTACGGGGACTGTGAAGAGACACACAACAAAGGTACAGACACATGCATATACGCATACATTGTGATATTGTTTTATGGTGGTATTAAACATTTTGTATTGTGGACATGTAGTGGTGTAATAATGTTATATATATATATATGTACTGTTCTATATTTTGTTGCCTTTGTAACTAACAGTAGCTTCCGTCCCTCTCCTCGCCCCTACCTGGGCTTGAACCAGGGACTCTCTGCACACATCAACCACTGACACCCACGAAGCATCGTTACCCATCGCGTCACAAAAGCCGCGGCCCCTGCAGATCAAGTGGAACAATTACTTCAGGTCTCAGAGCGAGTGACGTCATCGATTGAAACGCTATTAGCGCGCACCCCGCTACCTAGCTAGCCATTTCATATCGGTTACACCTTGGCAGCAGCTAATGGAGATCCCTAATAAATACAAATACACGAAAAGGCAGATCATTATGAGTGTAATTGAAATAAAAACGTTGTTTTTTTTTTACATTTGTTTATTTATTTTTATTTTTGCCTACTGCAGTAGGCTTTTGGCCTAAAGTGAAAAATGAATCAATCTTCCTTACTAGTGGTTGTGGACCCTCGCGCTAGCATGATTTTCAAGAGAACCGCGTGACCTGTGAATCCAGCCAAGCTTTGAGCAGTGCGCTCTGTCTGGCTCAACATTTGATACAAGAGCAAATAGTCGGTTTTATATTTCTAGCCTAGCACACAAATAGTTGAGTAAATGAGTGAGCACTGTGGTGCACGGCAAGCCAATTTCATGCTCAGCAACGCTCTGAACAGGCCTGATATCATCACGCTTCTCATAATAAAGTGTCCCTTTGTAAAATATACGGGATGAATATGGACACTCACTTGAACCAATGAGCTGCAAACCAACTCCATAGACACTACGATTTATTCATGTAATCGTTTGCACAGAGCAGTGCAACATACAAAAAAGGAGCAGTGTTGCCTTTTTTCCAATAGAAAAATGTTTATTTGTTAACATTGTTTAGATGTAGCTTAGTATATGCATCCCCTCTAATCATGGAGGGAGATTACATATATTTCAAGAGAGTCTGATGCTGCTGTGTCTTTGTGGTATTCCAATATAAGGTGAATCCAACACGAGTTGAGTCATATATCCTTTCCACCCAAACGGGTTGAGGGGCTACATCAAGCGGCAGGCAACTAATGACAACAGCGGTCTACTGATTGTTAGAGACTCGCAGTTCAGGAAAAAGGTACGATAACAGGGAGATTCAGTTTTTTCAGGCTGTTTTTTCCGATAAAATCTTTGGCTTGAAGTGGCAGATCGCAGTCTGTATGTTCATCGAGGTTTGATATAAGAGAGAGATCACAACACATTAGGCCTAAAGCGACAAAGATAACAATCATATAATTATCCAGCAAGTGCGGGATGAGTAGTCATATTCCTATAGCTTACCCCTTCTTCTTAAATTAAATATACAACGTCTCATTATGGGCTATTCATTTTCATTCATGTTTGTAGTTTGTAGGCATACTTTGATAGTTTATGTCCACATATAGGCTACACATTTAGCCCTATCAACAAATGGAAAATCTCTTTACAATAGCCTTGACTTTCCACAAATATTGTGCCCCCAAAAGGTGACTCCTGCAAGCGAAGTCTCAGTCACTCTCCTCCTTGTCTTCCTGAATGGTGGTGGTGGAATGGTTGTACAATCCTTGCGCCATGAGCTGGAGAGCCAGGCCGTTCTTATAGCCGTTGGCCTTTTTTATTTTCGCCCGTTTGTTTTGGAACCAGATTTTGATTTGTGACTCATTGAGGTTGAGCTCTTGAGCTAGAGACTGTCTCCTCTGCTCCGTGATATAACGGTTGGCCTGGAACTCAGTTTTCAGTCTTTGGAGCTGCTCAACCGTGAACGCCGTTCTGGGTCGCTTGTCTTCCTTTTCATTTTTCGTCTTTTTCAATTTCCGTGTCCTTGGGCCTACAGTAGGGACGACAATAAAAACGGGAATATAAATATTCAGCGAGCGCCAGACACCTAGTCTCACTATCATCACCAAAAACCAATTCCATTGCATATTTTAGGCTAGACTTATTAATAATACCCTAATTATAAAAACAACGTATACAAATAATAACCGCTTCTAGGATAGCCTAGTGGTTAGAGTGTTGGACTAGTAACCGAAAGGTTGCAAGGTCAAATCCCCGAGCTGACAAGGTACAAATCTGTCGTTCTGCCCCTGAACAGGCCGCTACTGAAAAGGCCGTAATTGAAAATAAGAATTTGACTTGCCTAGTTAAAAAAAGTTATTTTGTAAAATCACATAATCATACAAATAACCAATATAATCACGGTAGGCTAATAAAAATAATAATAAAAATAATAATAACAATAAACGTTATTATAGTTGAATACTTTGTAATAGTCTAACGGTATGATCATCCTAATGGTAGACCTTCAATAATAACTATGAATAGCATGATGTCCTGAGAAGAATAAGGTCCATGGCGCACTGAGCTGCGGGCCTTTGTGTGAAGGGAACAATAGCTGTAGGTCGACTTTCATAATTATTTAGCAAAAATATGCAAACAAAAAACTGTAGGCTACTAAAGCTAACTAGAGCTATTTAAAAACATACAATTGTTTAAGGACTATTGGCCAACTGTGTCGGTTATAGGCCTTTCATTGATCACAAATAGGCCTAATAAATAAAAAAAAATCGTTGAAGTTTAGTGATCTTTAGCTGTTGACATAAGAAAGGAATTAATATATTTTGTACCAAATGCAGACCCAGGTATAGGCCTATGTGCATAAGGGTAGCTAGCCTACGCTACAGTATACATTTACATATTAAATTGTGTCCTTTGTTATCATGGTGCCAGAGACAAACAAATAAACAATATGATGAGAAACAGGAAATGTCATTTATCCGTTATTATCTCTTTCTTAAAATTTTATTTTGATGCTAGGCCTAATCCTATATCATTTTCTAACACAAATATAAACTCTTCAGTAAATAGTTTTTGTTTAAGATTAAATGTATAGCTTTACATTTCATGTCATTATTGTTGCACTGATTTTATCAATACCTACGGCATAAAACACAGTCTATATTTTATAGTCTATAGTTTACGGTAATTATGAAAAGCCCATTTATTCGCCAAAACGCCATTGGGAATCATTGGACTATGGAACTTAGAACAAAATAAACATTGTGCATGCTTACCATTTAACGTAGCCTAACATTTATTAAATACATTTAGTTGGGGAATTACACTAATTGCATACTCAGATAATATACAGCCTTCTCTATCAAGACAGGCAAAGTTGTTCATTAATTCAACATATTGACATCACTGAGATTCTTATTCTAGTTTTTTTCCCCGATGCACTTTCTTAAATTGTATTAAATGTAACCTTATTTTTCTAAAGTCTCATTGGAATGTTTAAATATATATGGTACATGGTCTAATAAGAGGTTATGAATCATGTAAATGTATAGCCTGTATAGGCCTATATTGGCCTAAACGTGTATTCTGTTAAATGTACGAGCTCTATCTCTCTTTCAATCCAATGAATGGAGTATGTTCTCATGTTAAGTGACACATTTTAAAACATGTCATATCTGCAAGGCATTTTGGGGTGAGCCTACAATATGAAACCAGTGGCCAGGACCAAGATCTCACTTGCAAATAAGGAGAGTGAAATGTTAGGCCACACAGTCATCGATGAAATTATGTTTACATATTCTGATATGTTCTCAAATGGACCAATGCTGCTCTTGAAAAGCACCTGTTCGATTTTTCACTGTTTCAATTTATTTGACTTCTCTCGGTAGAACAGAGTAGATGTCACACAGTCCTATTTCAAAATGAATTAACACAAAATTATCCAAGTAGCCTATTTTCAGCTTTTTTGTTCCATATATTTTTCTAGTAGGCCTGAATAATGGATTATTTACATATGATATGGCATAATTTAAATTAGCAAAAGTTTGCTTCCTGTTGAAAAAAAGATTGAGTAGGCCTACAATATACTGCTTGCTTCATATGGCACCCATAAAGGTTGTATATGAACCATTTTGTAGGGTTATTTGATCAGAACCCCAGGGGCTCTTCTTCACTAAACCAAAATTGGTTCCATGTAGAACCCTTGGGTTCCATATAGGGTTCTATATGGAAACAATTTCGGTTCTGTACAGAACCTTTAGGGGTGCCATATATCAGCATAGAAATAACCGTTTTTGGTTCTATCCAGAACCTTTTTTCTAATAATATATGTTAGCCTGCTCTACAGCCAGTCACTATTTTCATGCAGTAACAGGACCACTACGCCATTACCTACAAATATTGTCATTTATCACAGCGTGAAAATAAAGTATAAAATGCAGTTGAATTTAAGTATAAATGTGCAACTTCGACGAATTAATAACAAATATATCAAATACAAACATGTTGAGGAAATACTTATATTTCTGCAAAGGGACAATAAGGCATTTATAACATTACGCATTAGGCTACAATACCCTGACAAAAGCTTGTTCAAGAAACTATTGCCTCACCAGATGACGGCCTGTCCGAGTATCTAGTGCAGTACACCCAGGCAGGCCACAGCAGCGGCTGGGACTCGGCTTTGGGCGCTGCGCCGCCACTACCGCCGTTCACAACCATGACAGAAGATGTGTTCTCGCCGAACTTTGGCGTGCTGCCTCCAGAGCTCTCGTCAGCCTTCGATGACGAGGTGCTCTTTTGGGGGGTGGGAGACAAGGCCAAGGACGAGGTGGAGGAAGAAGTGCTGTCGCTGCTGCAGTTAGAGTCCTGGCATGGGGTTCCAGGATGATTCGGCCTGGCAACCAAAGGTTGGGCGCGCTCTCGACTGGAAGTCTGCGCACGTTCCCTAGCCCCTAAACCATGCTCCTTCCGGCAGCCGAAATCTGGCCGCAGAATATTGTCAATAAAAAAGTTCGTGGTTCTGTGCGCTTGCTGCGCTGCTTGGAGAGGCAGGATGGGCGGCGAAGGCAGACTGCGAGAAGGAGAAACGCTCTCCCCTTCACTAGACTCCGGGCTGTGTAGAGCCCTTTGCTTCTCCATTGCTGAAAGGGACTGCAAAAGGGTCGATCCAGGCTCCTAACTAATTCCACTTGTTGGTGTGTATTGGTATCCAAATATAAAAGAATGAAGCAATACGGTGACCACTAAAGGCTCATTAATAACTCTCTGATTTGGGGCACTTTTTGATTTCTAAATTGTTGACATCCCTCGTGCGTAACGCTCCAACGTGTCATGGTCGTCGACATGACAAGACTGACAAGGCTTTGCGCTCTCCTCTCGCAGCCCCGAGCTTTTCACCACTGTAGGTATGACAGTTCGATCTTCACCAACTCCTCACATCACATTTCCCACACCAACCGGAAGCACGTGAACCCTTTCGAACGTGTAGTGGGCCAATCAATGAACGATACACTTTTGGACACGGGTGACGACGTCCAATAATGTCTCGCAACTCTGGGTAAGTAGGCTGCATGCTATCAAATGGGGTTTAAGAAAACCAAACAAGAGGTTATCACCGCTACGCGCCTTCTGCAACCTTGTCTATTCTCAGCAAACGAATGCTAGACCTATAGGAGAATACAAAAATAACAAATACGGATATTTCACCTCGGTCAAAATATGTTGTCACTAAGACAGGCTAGGCTGTATGGTGTTTTCGATTATTGTACAATGTTGCTACAGCCAAATGCGACGTTTGATATTAGCGTTAATCATTAAAGGTAGGGTATAGTTAGTTACTGGTGAACAGGGGTGGAATGGCATTATAGGCGCGCGCACACACAGCAAAAGGATCCAACAGAAGCGACTTGAATGCCTATACCGGTACTTCACATTAATTCAAAACAAATGTATAATGATAATGAATAGTGTAGGCCATTTGCAGTTGCAACGCAATCACACGTCCAGCCCACATTGTTTAATTTCATTTGGGCCAACACAACTGAAATCTTTATCCACAAGCTATTTGTTGGTACTTAATTAAATTCTAATTAGGACACTACCGTTATCCCATTTAGTAACCATTGTGTGGCTGTTGTGAGACGCAATTCATTTCTGTCAGTAAATGGGCGCAGGGACTGCAATCTTGCCTGCAAAGAGATGCCTTAAGAGAGACCGCAAAGGAAAATTAATAGGTTTTAATTACTCTCCATTCCGACTGTTCAGCTTGGCGTCCATCACAGCCACAAAATCATAAACCCCGCCTATTTCTACAATGTATCTTCTTAAAATCTGATTTTAAAACTAGCCTTAAGCTTCACCTTAACCGCACTGCTAACCGTATGCCTAACCGTAACCTTAAATTAGACCCAAAAGGAAATATTTGTTTTCATAAATTATTACAATATAGCCAATTTTGACCTTGTGCCTGTGGTAACTAGTAACAACCAGAAGGGTGAAAAGGCAGTCAAAAGCTGTCATCATTCCCGCGCAGGAGGCTTAATCAAAATAGTGCGCGGGGCTGAGGCTCAACTATAGGCATGCGAGAAGCACGTTCTTCTCAAGGTACAGATAAAGCGCAATGAACTGAATAATACCAGGGTCCTCAGAGACGCTATTTACACAAATTAGTTTATTGAAGGCTTAACGTTTGGTAATTCATATCACCTCTCATGTAGCGTTCTGGAGCCTGCTCTTCCACAGAGGAGAGATGGGTGTAGGTTTTGTAATGTAAACGCCTTTGGATACGTGCACGAGAAATGGTCCGTTTCTGCAGTCTCAAATACTTAATTAAAATGTTCAATCACCATGTAGACTACCAGCACATTTTACTCGACAATTCCAGAGAACAAGGGGTTCCAAAATCGTTTTTACACATCAATGGTGCATTGCGCAATGGCAATGAAATGAATATATAGGCCTAGAGTCATCATAAACTATTGGAGAGGTACATTTCTGCTCGTCATGTAGCCTACCATTTTTTTTGTATCATGTCGAGGTAGTGAATTTGTTTAGAAAATAATATAAGAACATGATAGTTTGAGACTTTCCCTCTCTCTTACACACACACACGCACACACATTAAGCCATACTAGAAAATGTTCAGGAACCATCTGATGGAAGATCTTTTTAGCTAGACCGTACAGTGTTTAACATGAGCCAGCTTCAAACTTCACCTCATAACGGACACCATGCAGTCACCTGGACATGCAGGCTGTCTGGGGGTTGACGATGCCTTTGGAACTGATGATGGGCTTTGTTCATGCAATTGGAATATTCGCTTCTTTTTGGAAACAGATGTTCTTGAAACGTTGCTCTAAATACTATACTGCATTTGAAGATTTGAAAGACACAGAGTGTACTATGGAAAAACACTCCCTATATTTCTAAATAGGCTCTCTCAGATATGCATATTTTTCCAGAATATTTCACTGGAAAGCATATTGATTGCCTATAGCCTGCATGCGCTTATATGCGCTTTTATTCCTCATGGCCTGTTTTGTTTTTAATTGATTCGTTTTTTTTCATTTAGGCTATTTTGTCTTCGCCTACTGTAAATATTAGCCAATGCCAATCTCCTGCTTGAATGATTTTAGCTTGAACTGAATTTCTTAATTTGCCATTTGAAAGGAAGACAACATAGAATGCATTAGCCTACTTAAGTTAAACATTTTCACAAAAGTACAATTATTCTCTCAAACGTTTGGTCATTCGAAACTCGTATGATATTTAGACTGTATTTGTAACCATCCAATGAAGTAGACAACTTTTAGGATAATATCGTGAAGGGCTGCCTTCGATTTCTTCAGTAGAATATAATAAACATTCATACGCCTACCTCCAATCCACAGCTTTACATTTGAAACCGGAATGTAAAGCTGTAGAATCCTGAACAATAGCTAAAATAATCAACGGTAGGCCTTAACTTCAAAACTATATTATGTTTATCCATGATGTGTTTTTCTTTTAGAGCATCAAGGAATTGTAACTGGTAGTCTTTCCGGACATGGAGCAATCATGTTCAACAGAGCATTTACAGGAAGTTCTAATAATTAGATAAAGGGGTGTAGGCCTATGGTTTTAATTATAAGATCGTTTAGATGTTCTGTCTTTACAATTCACCATGGGGGGAATGGAAAGTGATTACCTTTTTATGTGCTTTTCTCTCTGCCTATTCTGACCTTGAAATGAAGCATGAGAATAGCATGCTATTCACCCACTATTAGTTTAGGGTGGAGATGGAATAAATGAAGGTGTGACAGAGGTGTGTCTACAGATACACCATATTCTGACTTTGATTTAATTCAGTGATAATTCCACCACCTTTATGCACGAGGGAACCACAAATACGGTCTAGCTAACCTACCGGTTCCAAGTGGAAAAAGCATCTACTTAATTGTTTTGATAGAAGTAACACCATTCTCCATGCGCTGTAATTTACAACTTGACAATAGCTATTGATAAGACCTAGGTAAATGAATAATCCGTTTGGATAAAGGAATTGTAAATATAAATAATACTTGTTTTAGATCAATTTTACTTTATAATCGCTGGGGACAAATGTGAAATCAGTCATGTGGCAGCAAACTGAAGCATATCAACATAACAACTTTCCCACAGTTTATAAAATGCTATACCATTATACAGAATTGAAATTGTACTGCCTTTTAATTTGCAGGGATGGACACTCTCAAATGTCTTAATTATAGGTTACATCGATTTTCTCAGTTTCTTATTTCTATCATGTTAAATATTAGCCAATATAATTATCGAATGTCAATAGGCCTCATAACCACTCACACACATCTACCAATGCACTGTTAGTTCCCTTCAGTTGGTCTAGCCTAGGCTACATTATCATTCCATTTAATTCCATTGTTTGTTTACCTTCATTTGCTTCCTCTGTAAATGCGTCATGAACATGGCCGTGTGGTTGCTGCTAAGGATCATCGGTATAAGACGATAATATACAAAATACATACAAAATGAATAAAGACACGAGGTTAATTAAATCATTATGGCAGCCAGGTCACCCGTAATACAAGTCAGTATTCGACGTCCATCCATGTCTGAGGACATCGGGAGATGATGTGGAAACCGGCCAATAGGGGCAACACTGAGCACTGTTACCTCCATGTAGGTTTCGGTTTTGCTATGGCGTTATGGATGGGGATAGTGGATGGGCGTAAGCATCTGCCTCTGGTGTAAAAGGTCTGCCTCTGGTTCAGAAGGTTGCATGATCAAATACAGTCTAACGGTCATACAAGTCAGTTAAGGTTTAGGATAAGCATACATTTAAAAAAAACATCATATTGCTGTTTTAATCCAGCAAACTTAACCCTAACCTTAAAAATTCGGAGTTAATGTCTAAACTTTAACTTTTTGGAATTTGACGTTTGGAACAACTTCGAAATTTGATGTTTGAGAAACATGGATGAACATCTATTTCTGAGGTGAGACTTGTTGGTTATAGAGCAGAGGGCAGACCAAGCCTTGAGAGTTCGATCCCGACTCATGGCACAATATTTGCCCATGTCATCACACAGTTCCATGGTTAGTGCAGGCAATATATGATGGTATAGCCTACTATTGTACACTATTCTCCCAATTAGAATTATATATACATTAATCTTTCAACATTACTATGGGTTGAAGAACTAAATGTGGCAATTTTCAGAAGGAATCAAACTGCCATTTTCTTTATTTTGTTTGTAAAGGCCCTCCAAACATTTTATGATTCATAAATACTTTCCGGAACCTAAATAATCAACAAGATCAGAGTATTTTTAAATCTACCAATTGGTGCTGAAACAGACCAATATGCATATGCATATACGCTATATATCCCTACAATTCTGAACCCATTGTGACAAAATTCAAACTAAAAAGGTACACCATATTTAATACTGCAGTGGCCTAAATCAGGGTCACACAGAGTGTTTCTTGGTAGTCATAAGATAAAAATGTATGCCACTGAAAACACTATTTAATGAAAACTCCATGAGGAAAAAATAGGTTGGCCTGCAAGTGGGAGGGTTTTCAGCAGTTGAATTCAATTTATTCAGAGCACGCAAGGTACCACACGTTCAGTTACTCGACTTAATAAGGTAAGTCTAAATGCCACATATTGAAAAGTGTCTAAGAAGTGCGTAAGGAAGGCTTGAGCAGGAAAGGCGTACATTTTCTAAGTCTGAATCGGCCCGTATAGGCCTGGTATAACCTACTGTAAAAACGAAAATGAAAACGGATTCAATTGATTCGTTTTGAAACATGTTCTACATTGCAGAATGACCTATCAATTTGCAAGACATAGGCTAGCCTATTATTGGGCGATATTTTACAGCGTGGTAGCCTAACGCTTCGAACACACCGACTGTGTTTTTCACTGCTGCATAACATTTTGCGCAGCTAGGCAACTACTGATGCAGGTATCTTTTGCAGATGGTCGCATGCTGTTGGACACATGGAGGAGAGAATCATTTTCGCAGTATTCTCAAAACCGTGTATTTTTGACACAACTGCTGACAGCTACATGGACATAAACACAAAAAATGCTGCTTGAAGAAAACTGTCCACGATAGTAGTGAGCTTGTGCTAGATGTGGCTAGTTAACGTTAGATAGCTAGCTAACCTAGCCAATGAGGTGTGTGTGTGAAATAAATAGTCATATAAATTATGCTAGTTACTACCCCTGATAACGTTCCCAAATAATCATGTTTGAAAGAGTGTGTATGCTAGATAAATAGTAATAGAAATGGTAGATACTACTGCACCCCTGATAATTTGGCCAATTAACCGTGTGTACAGTAGGTGACATGTTCATGATAGATATCTAATAACTATAGTTATGCTAGGTAATGGTTTGGCTTATCGTGTTCATGTCTATGTAGAAGAAGACTGTAGGAGGAAGTGGAGTGGACTCAGGGACAGGTATCAGAGAGAGAGAAGGGTAGAGAAAGGAGAAGGGCAGAGAAAGAGAAGAAGAGGTCTGGGTCAGCAGCTTCAGGCCAGCAGCCTTGGCGCTTCTGCCACATTCTTTTCTGGATCCATTTATTGTGCCTATGGCAACGAGTGGCAATTTTACAGCCAGAACCTCTACTACGTCATCCACAAGTGTTGTCGCCACCGGTGCATCAAGACCCTCAACGTCACCTACAAGTGCGACCATCACCTCCACCGGTGCAGCGAGACCCTCTACAACATCTACATCATCCACAAGTGTTGTTGCCACCGGTGCATCAAGACCCTCAACGTCACCTACAAGTGCGACCATCACCTCCACCGGTGCATCAAGACCCTCAACGTCACCTACAAGTGCGACCATCACCTCCACCGGTGCAGCGAGACCCTCTACAACATCTACATCATCCACGAGTATGACCTCCACCAGTGCAGCCATGGAAGATGATGAAATGGAGGAAGCACCTCTGGATCTAGGACCACCTGAGATTATTATGAACCTCACGGAAGTGTCCACTGAGGACCTTGTTGAACAGGATGTGGCCGTGGAGAGAAACAGAGAGGAACAACGTCACACCAGGCGTCATCGGAGGTACCAGCCCCCAGATCCACTCAACTAATTTCAGCAGAGGCTCTCCTCCAAGCCATCGAGAGGGATGCAGCCCAACCTGATGCTCACAGGAAGGAGGATGAAGAGACCCTCTTTGCCATGAGCCTGGTGCCAACACTGAAGAGGCTGCCTCAGCAAAGAAAAGCAACTGTCAAGGTTAAAATGTATCAGCTGCTTTTCTCCACATCACAGGTAGTATCATAAGTGTTGCGACAGTGAAGTAAAGTAGGTCATTTTTACAGCATAGTCATGTAGGCTATTTGGTATTTCAGATCAAAGTATTAATGAGGCAAATGTATAGCTGTTTCTAGGTTAGAAAATATCCCAAAACAACAGTTTGAGGTCTAAATATTTGCCTGTCATATTCATCTTTGGATCTGAAATACAAATTCCATGAGTAAACAGCAAGTAATACCAACTTTATGTATGCCTCTAACTACACTATACAAGCAGTATTTAGTTAACATAAATCTTGTATGTGTTGTTTTTCTCTTTCCTTCCAGAGATGGAGTCCATTTAGCCGACCAGCTCACAGGAAGGACAGGAAGAGGACATGAGTTGTCTGGTTGTTGTTTTGACCTCCCTCGTTGTACCTTTCTTTTCACACACGTCAGTTCTGTTTAAATTCAGTCAATTCATAGTCATTTGTTTATAAAGTCTTAGGATAGCATTCATTATTAGTGTTACATACATTTCTGAATTGAAACTCATACACCGGAGAATTCACAGGTGCTCGTGTTGGTCTCTTACGAGACTAAAGGTGAATATTTCTTTCATTTAAAACCACTTGAAAACCAGGGTGTTGAAACTGTTTGTGAAGTTATGTTCCATCGACTGGTCCATGACGTCCAGAGGCCACTTGTTTGTTTAGCTGTCTTACGGCTACCTATTATTTTCTTTTTTTCAGAGACAGCGACACACACACACACCTCTCCTCTCTGTACCTCAGATCTCCAGTGCCCTGCCCTCTCTCTTTATGGCCATGTCGGAAGTTCCCCTACTACGTCTAGGCTTTATGAGTAGTCCCTGTATCGGTCTGCAGTTGTGCCAAAAATACATGCTCTTGTTGTTCTCTTACAGATTACAGGCTACACATTCATTATTATTTTTTATTTTTTTTACACGCACACACACCTGTCATGTTCTTTCCTGTACTTGAATACTTAATCAATTATAATGTTTTCATAGTCAGTTGTTTCAGTTGTTTATTAATATCTAACTTAGACTTAATCTGTTTATTTCTTCCCTACACCTTTGCAGATCTAAGACAAGATGAAAGTAAAAACACATTCTCTTCCTTTAGTTTTTTTTCCACCTGTATTTTGTCAGGCCAGTGAACATGGTGGTAAACTGTACTATTTGTATGGACCCTAGGTTACCTAGGTTACCCTTTCCCTTAGTTATCATACTAATGTATTGTGGTATAACCTTAATTAGTGCTCCCGCTCACCTGATGTACCATGCCAGGTGTGTATAATAATGACGTTAATGGGAGAGAGAAGGGGTTAAGGTGTGGTCTTTACTTCCAAATGTCACTTAAATATAACTTCTAAATGAAGAGAGACAATGATACATAAAGTCATCTGGGGAAAAAAAATGCAATTTTATGGACAACGGTGGATGGTTCTTAAAATAACCTTTGTGTTATGGGGCTGTTCAAAGAGCCGTTTCACTCCACGGCATACTGCCATGGGACTTCACCTGCTGGCGATGAGAAGTAGGTGGTCAGTTTCTCCCTCACCTGGAGTGCCTGTCTGGGGGCGTTGTTGGCACCTGCCCTGGTGACATCAGGTAGGTGACCATTTGGCGTGCCCATCTCCATCCGGAGCAGCTCCTGGAATGACCTCCGCAAGTAGTTGTGGAGAACACGTGGCCTTCACGCAGGCATCGACATTTGAGGGGCTGAGACCAAGCACTCTCTGATACATTCTCCACTGGGCTGCCAGAATCCCAAAGGTGCATTGCCTTGGACAGTCATTTGTTAAAGAGGCTTTGGCAATGGCAGCTGGCATCCAGCGCAGGGCTCATGAGGTTGGGTCTTAAAGGGAAGGCCTGGTCGCCGACGAAGATGTGGGGAACAGATCCCAGGTCCTCAGCCCCAGGGAGTGATGCAGGTGGTGGAATCTCCAGGGTGCCATCCTGAAGTGCCTGGCCGAAGGCAGAGTCCCGCCATCACTTCCCTTGCCGTAAGCACCAACATCGACAACACGGAAACAGTAGATGGCATCTACCACAGCCAAGAGTACAACTAGATATGTACCCTTGTAGTTGTAGAATTGCGAAACCGAGCACGGTGGAGCCTGGATTACTACATGTTTCCCGGCAATTTCCCCGACAGTTGGGGAAATTCCACCGCTCCAGGAACTCGGCAGCGATGGCCCTCCAGTCTTCCTCTTTGGGAAAGGAATGTATTCACCAACCAGACAGTCCCAAAGGGCTTGTGCCACAGAAGGAACTATGCCTGCCACCGTATAATTCAAAATAATGATCAATATTATGTGTAACTTGAATTCCACCCACATTATATCTACTCATATAGCTACCTCATTACTGTTTATTATGCTCCACTAACTATATTGTAACCATCATTAACAATGACTTGAAACAGTACAATTCAGTCTATGACTATATCATTAAACTGTAGCCCAGGCCAACTCTACTCTTAGAAAGAATGGTACTATCTACTTAAAAGGGTTCTCCGGCTGTCCCCATAGGAGATCCCTTTTTGGTTCCAGGTAGTACCCCTATTGGGTTCCATGTATAACATTTTCCCCAAAGGGTTATACCTGGAACCAAAAATGGTTATCCTATGGGGAAAGCAGAAGGACACTTTTGGAACCTTTTTCTCTAAGAGTGTATGCGAGTCCAATAAGAATGTCATGAATGACTGTAACTGTCTTGAACAAAAACGGGTCCTGGAGAAGACTAGCCTACCTTCATCAGGGCAGAAGGCACCTTTCTTTTCATTTGGTAACATTGCATAATTAAAAAAGGATTATAAATAAACTTTGGAAAAAGTTATAGTCCCAATGAACATTCTGTAAAAGTACATCTGATGTCAAATAGGGACTATTAACTAGAGAGCCCTTTAGCTAGGTTGCACATAAAAACAATGTATACAAATATCAATCAATTATGGTATCAAAGGCTTTAAAAATGTACTAGAATGTAGCTTACCGGAGACAAATCGCCCGGCGTTCAACTGGGCTGATGGACTCCCGGTAGTTGCTATCCATCTGGGCGATCCTGGCTCCAACCATCTGCAGCAGGTGATCGAACTGGCTTTGGTTCAAACGAAAGTAACTTCGGAATTCCTCTCCAAACATTCGAAGCTCTTGAATGAGATGGTGGAATTCCTCTGCCTGCTTTCGGGACTTTAACCATCTCTGGAACCACACAGACCTGCGCTGTCGGCGGGACTGGTCCCGGCCCAACAGCGCGAACAAGACCACCTTCCTCAACGTTGGTCTCATTGTTGAAAGAGCCTACTCTGCTATCTTCACTATTTAATATTGCATTTCGCTCCAAAACTGCATTTGAGGGAAATTATATTATAGGCTCTCACAATTCATTTGTGGATGTCATCGAATAAATAATACACCTGGCAAATAAATGAATAAAACATGTAAAGAAATTCTTCAGTCAAACTGTTTTTATTTTGTAATCCCATTTTTTTTATACTGGATATGTATGTGTACATATTCAACATTCACATTCACATTTAGCTACTTTCTGTCAAGTCTACGCATACAATTTGATGCATACGTTCGATAAATTGAATGTATGCACCACACAGAACGAACTGCAACTGCATCTGCAACGCAATGCTGCAAGGCAAACGCAGCGTTACATTGGAAATTAATGTACTTTTGGTAAATTGAAACGCAATATCTCAGTCGGTGTGTTTGAAGCGTTATAATTATAATATAAAATAATGTATAATATTTTAATAGCCTAACTACCAAACTAACATTATTTCAAATGATTCTTATTTTTTAACATGAATGTAACATAATAATACAAATGTTCCTTATATTGCGTTTTATGTTTGCTATGGAACAAATATGTACAACCCTTAGGGATACAAAATACAAAGATAAAGGCTTCATGGCAATTATGTTAAATGGAACAATATATTGTAGGCTATGTTGTGTACCTAATTATTGTCATTGTCAGTATACCTATTGTAGCTGTTGTCTTGAGAACAACATGTTAAAATACTCATAATGTCTTATAAAATTATAAAGAAACAATGTATCTTAATACCAGAAACTCAGCAATGTAATATAGGATTGTTTGAAATGTGGGGTGGAGACAATAACTGTCCAAATATGGCTGCATATGGTTGATTCAGAATCAATTGTCTTAGCAGTGTGGTTGATTTCAGATCTGTTAGTGCAATGTCAGAGAGACACCTTGTGGCTATTCACAGCAGCACACCCTCACACGTCTTCCAATTTAGGCCTAACATTAGGCCTGTTGATCCCAAACCAGAATAAGGCACACTGACACAAAAACAAACTACTCATGGACCTTTTTGCTGTAAGTATTGTAAGTACATCAGTACATCAAAACCGATGTCTTTTAATCACATCAGATCTTTTCACGTCAGATCTTTTTCTGATTAGTCAAAAGACCTATTAGTTAAAAAAATCATCAGAATTGGACTGCCTGTCATAAACTGAGCTTACACAGGCAGCCCAATTCTGATATTTGTTCAATGAATTGGTCTTTCACATCAGATCTATTCATATCAGATATTTTTCAGAGCTGATACGCCTGTCTAAACACAGCCTAAATGCAGCCTTAGAGGAGAACTGAGTGAGGGTTACGGCATTGGCTACTTATGGTGAGTTCAAGACAACTGGGAACTCATGGGGGGAAAAAGAGCTCAGACTGGGAAAAAATGGTGTTGTCAGGGATCTTCAGGTCAGAGAAGTCGGAGCTCTAGAATGATGCCCGAGTTTCTGACTTGTTAATCCTAGTTGGATAACCGTTCAAACTGATTTTTCCAGGTCGTAGCTCTTTTTTTCAGAGTTCCCAGTTGTCTTGAACGCACTAAAGTCGTAGCTCAGAGATTTTCGAGTTGTCTTGAACGCACCATTATTTTGACCGTTTCGTTATTAGATCTATCCAATGACCACAAGGTGGCAGGATGCAGTCAAAAGTCAGATGAACGCTCTCCTCTCCTGGGATTTCAAAACTGTGTGTGAGATACCGAGAGAAACAGACGTACCAATTAGTATCTGGCAAAAAAAAATACTTGAATCAGTTGCCCTTTATGGTTGTGAGGTCTGGGGTCCGCTCACCAACCAAGAATTCACAAAATGGGATGAACACCAAATTGAGACTGCATGCAGAATTCTGTAAAAATATCCTCTGTGTACCATGTAAAACACCAAATAATGCATGCAGAGAAGAATATGACTGACCGAAAATTAAGGAAAGCTTTGACTACGTACAGACTCAGTGAGCATAGCCTTGCTATTGAGAAAGGCCGCTGTAGGCAGACCTGGCTCTCAAGAGAAGACAGGCTATGTGCACACTGCCCACAAAATTAGGTGGAAACTGAGCTGCACTTCCTAACCTCCTGCCAAATGTATGACCATATTAGAGACACATATTTCCCTCAGATTACACTGACCCACAAAGATTTTGAAAACAAATCCCATTTTGATAAACTCCCATATTTATTTGTTTCTTACCTATTTTACTTGCTTTGGCAATGTAAAAATATGTTCCCATGCCAATAAAGCCCTTTGACTAGAGAGAGAGAGAAATAGAGAAAGAGAGAAAGAGAGAGAGAGAGAGAGAGAAAGAGAGAGAGAGAGAGAGAGAGAGAGAAAGAGAGAGAGAGGTGGAGAGAGAGAGAGGTAGAGAGAGAAAGAGAAAGAGAGAGAGAGAGGTGGAGAGAGAGAGATGTGGGGAGAGAAAGGGAGAGAGAGAGAGAGAGAGAAAGAGAGAGAGAGAGGCGGAGAGAGAGAGAAAGAGAGAGAGAGAGAGAGAGAGAGAGAGAGAGACAGGAAGAAAGAGAGACCATAGGTATAGATTTAGCTGTGCCCATTTATCACCCACACATCTTCTCATGCTTAAAAAGTGTGATGATAATAATGTAGGATCCACTAGAGCAGTTTTATGGATTTCATCTATGGTTCATTCCCAGCTAGTGCATAACATTCTGAGAATAACATGTTTATTAGAGCTCGCTGAGAGCGTGGTTGTCATATGGTTATTTTGAATCCAACCTTCCCACAACTTTCTGGGAGTGGTGCAGGATAGTTGGTTGGCTTTGGAATATTCTCAGTACATTTAAGGAACATGCCAAAAAAACGTTATTTCAATCCTTTAACAGAACACTTCCTATAAGTTCAAACATGGTTACATTTCATTTAAATGTCGGTAATGTTCTAGGAACGTTCTCCAACCGGTTTGGTGTAACAGTATAACTTTAGACCGTCCCCTCGCCCATACCCGGGCGTGAACCAGGGACCCTCTGCACACATCAACAGTCACCCTCGAAGCATCGTTACCCATCGCTCCACAAAAGCCGCGGCCCTTGCAGAGCAAGGGGAACTACTACTTCAAGGTCTCAGAGAAAGTGACGTCACCGATTGAAATGCTATTTAGCGCGCACCGCTAACTAAGCTAGCCATTTCACATCCGTTACACTCACCCCCCTTTTGACCTTCCTCCTTTTTCCGCAGCAACCAGTAATCCGGGTCACGGCACCAATGTAACAGTATAATTTAGACCGTCCCCTCGCCCATACCCGGGCGCGAACCAGGCACCCTCTGCACACATCAACAGTCACCCTCGAAGCATCGTTACCCATCGCTCCACAAAAGCCGCGGCCCTTGCAGAGCAAGGGGAACTACTACTTCAAGGTCTCAGAGAAAGTGGCGTCACCGATTGAAACGCTATTTAGCGCGCACCGCTAACTAAGCTAGCCGTTTCACATCCGTTACATTGGCATTGCGAATACACTCAAATAGTTCAGAGAATGTTAAGAAACATCGTTCTTCAGTAGGAATTTCAGTACTTCAGCATAACAGGTCACATTTTTTGTGATAGTCCGGGTAGTCCATCTGTAGATGCTCTATAGATGGTCATACTACTGTTGATAAGCAACTGCTTGCTAAGGTTAAGGTTAGGATTAAGCTTTAGAATAAGGGTTAGGGTAAGGGTTAGGATAAGTGTTAAGGTTAGGGTAGTAGATAGTTTAAATATTACTGATAGTCTGTAGAGCATCTACAGAGGGACTATCCAAATAAAGTGTTACTGCATACCTCATAATATTTCCTACGGGTTTCTTCGTGTTTCTATTTAAAGTCATGTTCTCGAATTGTTCAGAGAAGGTTAAGAAAATGTTTCATAAAAACCACAAAAAAACTTTAATAACATTCAGAGAACTTTCTAGGAATGTTATTTAAAAACATACATTCCCGTTCTCAGAACATGAAGAAAACTTTCTATGAAAAAAATCAAGAAAACTTTTATAATGTTCAGAGAATGTTCTAAGAATTCTATTAAAAACATATATCCGGTTCTCAGCATCACCAAAGCGCTCTCTACCCTGTATCTTGTTAAGTGTGGTCATGTCTGCGTTCAGTACATTTTTAGGTTCAATTGAACGGAAACGGTGCTGTACTGAAGGACCAGTTGAAAAACAGGGAGGGGTTGGGTTGTGGGTAGGGGAACGCTGTCAGTACGGCCACTGCCATTTAAATACGTCACTCATTGCTTCAAGCCTAACCTTGAACCTCAAAGTCTGTTCAAGAATGTAAAAAAAACATTTTGGGGAAATGTGTCATTCAGTAAAAAACATTCTGCAATGTAGCAAACGTTCAAACAAACTGAACGCACCTCAGGTGATCTTAATGAGTGCTTGTTTAGTTTGAAATTGGGTTTGTTTGAATAGACTAAAATTAACAGCTTTGTATTTGTAACAAAACATGGTAGACTAGCTTCATCCTTGTGGTGCAGTGGACAAATTCCATGGATATTTCCATGTGTCCTATCTGTGCTTGGAGTTCAAAATAGTTTAACCCAAAGTAAGTGAGCAGTTTTATTTAAAGTCTTACTGAAACATTCAGTGAAAGTTTTAAAGACTGACTGTCCCTAAAAAATAACTAATCCCATTGAAAACGGCATATGTGGCATTGATATGAGTCAGAAACATTTGTTCTAGTGTAAAAATTGACTACAAAGTATAAATAGGATAATTTTGGTCATAAAGTCAGTCTCGTTCTGGAACCTGAGTGCATCACAACGAGTAAATTAATATTGGGTTTGGATTACAATCATGTCAACAATTCATTCCCTTTTTTGCCAAAATCCACGTGCAAATCACCCCTACTCCTACTTCGCTTACCCTCACTGAATAGGGCTCTGTTGTTTCATCTCCCCAACTCGTTCAAAGGATCATGGCTGTTTCAGACTGAAAAGCCCTATATGGATGCCTTCAGCTCCGGTTCGACAATGCCTGCTTCAAGCAGGATGCACAGCCAATTATGGTTTGAACCCCCTAGTGTCATGCCGGCTTCCGCTCGAGGGCGCCAGGCTGCTGTTTCATTACACACACCCGTCACCATCATTACACGCACCTGCACTCATTGGACTCACCTGGACTACTTTGCATTGTTAATTGTCCCCTCTATATCTGTCTGTTCCTCAGTTTTGTTCCCAGTGTAAGCATTATTGTCGTAATGTTGTTTTGTTCCCCCTGTCCAGACGCTGTCCGTGTTTGGTTTGATTTCCATTTTCCATCCAATATTCACTCCCTGTACTTGCTTCTCATCTCCAGCGTTGGTCCTTACAGAATGCTGACACCACTGTTTGAAGCATCAGGGAGTTCTTGTTTTTTGTTTTTCGTGGTGACATCGGGTCCGTGTGTTGCCGCCGATTGAACCGGGAATGTCTCAGCTGGCTCATCGAGCTTCCATGCCTTAGCTGGCTCGAGAGGTTGCCATGCCTCGGTTGGATCGGCAGGCTCTCATCCCATGTCATGCCTTAGCCGGCCCGTCAGGCTCCCACACCTCAGCTGGCTCGTAGGGCTTTTACGCCTCAGCCGGCTCGTAGGGCTTCTACGCCTTAGCCGGCTTGTCCAGCGCCCATGCCTCGGCCGACCCGTCAGGCTTGCCCAGGTGGGACGCTGGGTGGCGCCCCTAGAGGGCGGGGGGGGGGGGGGGGGGGGGGGGGGGTGCTGTCACGCCTGCTTCCACTCCCGCCGATTGAACCGGGAATGTCTCAGCTGGCTCATCGAGCTTCCACGCCTTAGCTGGCTCGAGAGGTTGCCATGCCTCGGTTGGCTCGGCAGGCTCTCTTGATTACCCCCTCTATATCTGTCTGTTCCTCGGTTTTGTTCCTCGTGTCAGCATTATTGTCGTAATGTTGTTTTGTTTCCCCTGTCCAAACGCTGCCCGCATTTGGTTTAATGCTCGTTTTTCATGAATTGTTCACATCCTGTACTTGCTTCTTGTCTCCAGCGTCGGTCTTACACCTAGAATTGGAAATAGGTGGATGGAGTTCGTTGGCAAATAATTAGTCGGAAAACCTTTTGTCATGATTGTGATGTTGCCAGATTGACTTTAGATGCAGTATAACTTCAGCCAGCTAACTATGATTGAAGGGACCGCCATATTTTAGCTAGCTAACATTCACATTGCTGGCTGTTTATGACAAGCTTTTCTATTAACAGTAATGGCAGCATTGCCATCTCTCAAAAGTAAATTTGACAAAATCATAATATGGCAAAGTTGTTTCCTACTAATTATTTGCCTATTTTAGCAATGTCATCATATTTCAATGCCACTATAAGTTGGTGTACTTTAGACGAAACAGTCACATACGAACCCATGTCTAGGGTAGAGGTCGACCGATTATGATTTTTCAACGCCGATACCGATACCGATTATTGGAGGACCAAAAAAAGCTGCTACCGATTAATCGGACAATTTTTTTTATTTTTTATAATAATGACAATTACAACAATACTGAATGAACACTTATTTCAACTCAATATAATACATCAGTAAAAATCAATTTAGCCTCAAGTAGATATTGAAACATGTTCAATTTGGTTTAAATAATGCAAAAACAAAGTGTTGGAGAAGAAAGTAAAAGTGCAATATGTGCCATGTAAAAAAGCTAACGTTTAAGTTCCTTGCTCAGAACATGAGAACATATGAAAGCTGGTGGTTCCTTTTAACATGAGACTTCAATATTCCAAGGTATGAGGTTTAAGGTTGTAGTTAACATAGTATTTATAGGACTATTTCTCTCTATACCATTTGTATTTCATATACCTTTGACTATTGGATGTTCTTATAGGCATTTTAGTATTGCCAGTGTAACAGTATAACTTCCGTCCCTCTCCTCGCCCCTACCTGGGCTCGAACCAGGAACACATCGACAACAGCCACACTCAAAGCATCGTTACCCATCGCTCTACAAAAGCCGCGTCCCTTGCAGAGCAAGGGGGACAACTACTCCAAGTCTCAGAGCGAGTGACGTTTGAAACGCTATTAGCGCGCACCCTGCTAACTAGCTAGCCATTTCACATCGGTTACACCAGCCTAATCTTGGGAGTTGATAGGCTTGAAGTCATAAACAGCTCAATGCTTGAAGCACAGCGAAGAGCTGCTGGCAAAACGCACGAAAGTGCTGTTTGAATGAATGCTTACGAGCCTGCTGCTGTCTACCATCGCTCAGTCGGACTGCTCTATCAAATATCAAATCATAGACTTAATTATAACATAATAACACACAGAAATACGAGCCTTTGGTCATTAATATGGTCAAATCCGTAAAATATCATTTAGAAAACAAAATGTTTATTATTTCAGTGAAATACGGAACGGTTTCATATTTTATCTAACGGGTGGCATCCCTAAGTCTAAATATTGCTGCTACATTGTACAACCTTCAATGTTATGTCATAATTACGTAAAATTCTATTTTTGAAAAAGATAATATCCTAAAGGGTTTAGAGAATTTAACGTTGTAACTGTGATGTTAAAGAACTTTGTAATTGTTTTACTGGAAGTGTTAGAAAAGCAGCTAGCTTTTGCACCGCCATCATTTCATTTCATTTTCTGTCTAGTACCAAGTTATACAATTACTATGTTGTTCAAAACCCTTACATTCACTTCAACCGGCAAGTTCCAAAATTATATTGTGGTATTCAGTGTATTTTTGCACTTTACTGACCTGTAACACAGGATAAATGATGAAACGGGAGAATGTGGCTTCTCTTTCAAAGGTTCTCTCAATTATGAGAACACACATGTGCAGGATCGCATATAGTCCCAGTGCGAACCAAACACGTCTCACATCTCACACCCCTAATGGCCAACAGTTGTATAAATGCCTCGCAATGGCGAAACCTTGGAGGACTGACATTTCAGTAAAAGTATTCTTCCCCAATACAAAGAAACAATACATAAACACAAATGTGACTATACATGTTGTGTGCGTCACACACTCCCTGACAAAAATAAAATGTCTCCTGACATTCCCAAAACTCAAATCTAAACCTCAAAACCTTTTTCATCAATAAAGCGATGTAGTCTATGTGTACGGCATGTAATTGGGCCACATGTAAGGTGCAAGTGAGTAAGGTGGAGGAATGTAGTAAGGTGTTTCCCATACTGGTAAGTAAGGTGCACTGTGTGTAACACAGAGTGTGTTAACGGTAAGGTGTGATTGCATTGAAGGTTGACCGAGTGTTTCATATGGGAACATTTACTTTGGTCTTCTATCTCTAGTGGACCGCCTACTCTCAGTGTGTGAATCAACTACAGGGGGGGTCCTGGGTCTCGCTTCCTGCTCATGTTCGAGATGCTCCTCGTGCTCATTCTCCGGCTCTGGTTCGTTTCGATCAGGTAAGTGTTCATTCTCAGGTTACCTATGTTCTTCCATTACAGATACTGAAACTGTATCAGGTAGGTACTCATTTGCAGGTTGTCTTTCCTCTTCCATTACAGGTACTCAGACTGTATCTCTTTGTATCATGGGAGGTCTTGTCGGTACTTGGATTGGAGCTCTTTGTTCTGTCCTAGTCACTGGTCTCCTTAACCAATAACCTCCTGTCCATTCATCATCCGAGTCAGATGTTGTGAGTGTGTTCTTCCACATCACTGACTCTTGATGGTCTGTTTCTCTCGCTTATCCTGTGCTGGTTTGGTTGGACTCGGTGGTGGAGGTTCAACCGGTAAGTCATTCACATGGGAATTGATGGGAAATTATGTAAATATATCACTAGCCACTTTAAACAATGCTACCTTATATAATGTTACTTACCCTACATTATTCATCTCATAGGCATACGTATATACTGTACTCTATATCATCGACTGTATCCTTATGTAATACATGTATCACTAGCCACTTTAACTATGCCACTTTGTTTACATACTCATCTCATATGTATATACTGTACTCGATACCATCTACTGTATCTTGCCTATGCTGCTCTGTACCATCACTCATTCATATATCCTTATGTACATATTCTTTATCCCCTTACACTGTGTACAAGACAGTAGTTTTGGAATTGTTAGTTAGATTACTTGTTGGTTATTACTGCATTGTCGGAACTAGAAGCACAAGCATTTCGCTACACTCGCATTAACATCTGCTAACCATGTGTATGTGACAAATAAAATTTGATTTGATTTGATTTGACAAGTAGTAACAAGTTTCATTGTTCTGGTTTTACGCCTTTCTCCAACCTCTGGATGAACTATGTATACCGGATTGTCTGCAAACTGTTCCTTCACTACTTAGATCCCTTTCTACCAGTATGATCATAGCTTCCCGGGCCCTCCCCACTCACTGAGGTTCCTAACCTGAACTTGGTCTCCAGGTTGCAGAACTACCCCTTTCATAATCTGGTCATAGTAGGATTTTCCTCTAGTGCTTGACTGTTCGCTGTTCTCATTTGCAATCCGATATGCTTCAGTCACTCTTCCCGGCAACTCTTCTGCATAGCTCTTGTGTGCGACTGGGTCTCTCTCTCCCAACAAGCCAAACAACAAGACCACTGGAAGGCATGGATGATGACCGTGGAGCAGATAGTAGGGTGAGTACTCAGTGGACTCATGTCGGGTGCAGTTGTATGTGTGTGCAGTATGCGTGTACAATTTGCGGAAGATGGTCCTTCCATCTCTCCTTCTGTCAACATCTGTAGCAAAGAGCAGTTACATTTCTCAGCTGGTTTACCTTGGGGATGGTATGGTGATGTTCGGGAATGGCCAACCCCTGACAGCTGCTGGAGTGTATGGAACAGCTCATTCTCAAACTCCTGACCTTGATCATTATGCAGTTTCAAGGGGTATCCAAATCAGGGTAAGTAGTCATTAAAGATACGATCTGCTGCAGTCCGTTCGGACTTGTTCTTTGTCGGGTAAGCTTGAGCAAATCTCAAAGTAAAATGATCAACCACCACCATAATGTTCTCATAACCCACTCGGCTGGTCTCCAGATGTAATCAATACAGACGAGCTCCAGGGGTGAGCTAGACGTGACGCTACCCATAGGTGCTCGTACATACATGGCAGGTTTCTTCTGCTTTATGCACAGACATTTCCTTGTCACATAGTTCTCAATTTCCTTCTTCATATATGGCCAGTAGAACCTCCCTCTAGCAAGGTGGCGTACTCTTTCAGTACCAACATGTCCCATGTCATCATGGAGATATTTAAGGGCTACCGGTCTGTACTTTACAGGAAGCACAAGCTGTTGTTTGTCGTTGGTCCGTCTATATAGGAGCCCATTCTGTCACATATTGGTTGATATCCATGGGGATACGAGACAATGTATCAACATATATATTCATCTTTCCAGGCCTGTACTTAATGTTGAACCGGAAATATAACAGTTCTCCAACCCAGTGGTGGCTGACAGCATTAAGCTTTGCGATGCTCATGACGTAGGTTAGGGGGTTGTTATCTATATAAATGGTGAAGTGCGTGGTATAGAATAGGTAGTCCCTAAACTTTTCACACACTACCTATTTTAGAGCAAGGAACTCAATCTTTCCGCTGTGCAAATTGTATTTCCTCTCAGCTGGTGTCAATGTTCTTGATCCATACCCGATGACTCTCTACTTCCCATCCTGCTGCTAAAAAAGGACGGTTGTGAGGCCCTTCTCTGAAGCATCGGTGTGCAGTACGAGTGGTAAGTCAAAGTTAGGGTATGCCAACACAGGTGGGTTCACAAGCATGTCAACGAGTCATTCAAGTGTGCTATGTTGTTCGCCTGTCCATTCCACAGGGGTCCTAGAGGACAGCTGAGGGCCTTTGGTCTTTTCTCTGCATGGCTGGACTTGTGGCATTCCACATTTCACTTGGAGCAGCTCATAGAGTGGCTTGGCTATTCGAGAAAAGTCCTGGACGTACAATCTGTAGTAGCTGAGGAAACCAAGGATCCTACTGACATTTCCCACTCTATGTGGTGTCTTTGTTTTCAGGGACAGCACAGCTTCCAGGTTCTTAAGGTCAATCCTCACCCCTTCAGCCAACACGAGGCACCCCATGTCCTGGACGGAGTTTCACTCCATAACTTTGGAGAGGCTTGAGAACTTTGCAGATTCCATCCACATGCTTGTCAAAGGACTTTGCATAGCAAAGGACATCGTCCAGGTGTGGTATACAGAATTCATCCCTGATGGTGCTCAGCATCCCCTCCATGCTCCTCTGGAATGCTACAGGTGCGTTGGACAGTCCAAACAGAATTCTCACCCTTTCATAGAGTCCCCAGGGGGTGATGAAGGCAGTTGAGATGTCTCCCTCTGCAATGAAACCTTGAAGGTAGGCTTTACCCTGGTCTAAGATGCTGAACCACAGGAGTAGCCACCAATGTTGTCTGTCAGGTTTTGGATTCTGCGTAATGGGTGCCTGTCAGGTATCGTCTTCTGGTTTAACAGGAGGTTGTCAATACAGAGGCGCAACGTTCCATGCTTTTTACGGACGCACACAACAGGAGCGGAATAAGGAGACTTAGATTTCACTATCCACCCCTTCCTCAGAAGATCCTGAATATACCCCATACATGTACAGTGGGGCAAAAAAGTATTTAGTCAGCCACCAATTGTGCAAGTTCTCCCACTTAAAAAGAACCGGCTCAAAGCCCGTAACAAAGGGAGACAACGTGGATATAAGGAGTAACAAAATATATATTTATTAACTAATGCAACGAAGGAAAATATACAATGGTGTGTGTAATCAGTAGTGTGAGTGTTTTGCATGCATGAATGTGATAATGAAGGGTGTTGAAAGGTGCCAAAGCAAACAAACAAAAGGCCACCAAGAACCACAACACAATCTACAAAGGTGTCTGCATGGAGAGAGTCTCCTCCATGAATGTGGAAGGGGTGTATTTGTCCTGGGAAACACCTGGGCCCAGGTGTTTCCCATGTAGCTGACGTCTCTCCCGAGCCCATACGGGAGTTGTAGCAATGAGACAAGATAGTAGCTACTGCAACAATTGGATACCACGAAATTGGGAAGAAAAAAGGGTCAAATAAAAAAAAAAACAGCATAATAAAAAAATAAAAAAAAGTAATTTCTTTGTTCCCACAGCCAATGTGAAACCAAAAACATACCTTCCCACGACTTCCAAGGAATCACTTTTGCTAGCTGGGTTGCTTGTTTTTTGTTTTCACTGCCTTAAAATTCCAGATGAGGTCAAACAGCTAGGCTATTTTTAGCTTTTTTGTTGTTGTTGCTGTTTTAAAGCTAATTCCATGCAATTCTACACATTTTTCCATAGGATGTAGAGATGACCTATGCCATGTTCTGACCTTGCAGATCTACTCACTTATCTAAGCTGTAACTACTGATATAGATATATAGATTGCTGTAACATGTCTTGTATTTTTTTTGCTACCTCAGCCCCAAATCAGATGACTTCCGCTATGTGTCAAACGGGTGGTGGAGGGGTTTTATAAGAAAGTGAGGATTCCATGTTTTTTACGTAATGATGAGTTGTTATAAGAGGGCCTTGAGGAGGAATTCTGGGCTGTTGTCTGTCACTTTGGAGTAACATGGAGACATCAGTAGACAGAGGAGAGGGCCACGTCAGCTCGTTCTGCCAGAGTAACCCACTTTATGACATGGACATGAAACTGAGCAGGACGGACCTGTACACCTTCCAGAGCAGTGGTAAGCAGGGGAGGAACTGGGGGTCACAGGGGCAACATTTGGACTTATAGGTTGTTCTTGCGCTGAAGGCCTGGTGATCCAACAGTAGTGCGCTATTTGTGTGATTCTTCTTATATTCCACCCCTGGTGCTAGGGGCCTATGGTGCCTTTCTTATTTCAAAGTATGTTATTTATACAATTCACTATAAATTGGTACAAAGTGTGGTCTGCTGTAGCTCAGTTGGTAGAGCATGGTGCTTGCAACGCCAGGTTAGTGGATTAGGTTAGTGGACCCGTGCATAAAAATGCATGCAAGCATGACTGTAAGTCGCTTGGATAAACACATCTACTAAATGGCATATATTATATTATAATGTGGCTTGGACGGACTTCAATACAGTAAGTGGTTAATTTATTGTAACTACATTCAAAACATTCAGGGAGACAAGCCTTGTGAGAACCATTGAAGGTAGACTCAGTGATATGACATATATGCAAACAGCATAGTGGGTCAATTTCCACAATTGAAGCGTGAGGATCAACTTTTCTGCTTTTTGGGTCCCGTGGCTACCGCACTGTAACAGCGTGAACTGTAACAGTGTGAAGCGAACCAGTGCACATGTGCAGATACTGTGTGTGACTGATTGAGAGCGAAGTCTTGCATCTCACTCATCTCAAAATCTGCTGTGTTGCTCGTGGGAACAACATTTAGCTACCTTTAAGGTATCATAGATAACTGTGAGGGATAAGATTGTTATGGTACACACAATCTGAAAGTGGTGGTGGAGACTGAAACAGAGAAGTAGAAGAACTGTCTGTGCATTGTAAAAAATAATCAGAGAGCTATTGGAGTGTGCGAAGACTACAGACAGCACTGAATTCTAACTTTATATTCGCTGGCTACAAGCACCTGCTGTGGCAACCTACAGTAAATTAGTGCAATTTACTGAGCTCAACAGCCTGACTTTCTACATTGTGGCAGAAATAGAGAAATGGCCAGAAGAGGGCAGCCATGTCTGTGGGTTTGTTGAGATAATTTCTCCACATTCCATGGGATACTGTTTTCTGAATTTTAATCCCTACCCCTTGACACTTCATGGATTGGATAGGTTTAAGCAACATGCTAATTGCTTCAGCTTGCCATCTGATAGGCTGGGGTTGCATTATTGCTTCCACTCTTCTGATCATTTTAGATCTACAGGAGTGCCTGGGGGGGGGGGGGGGTTGATGGTAGAGGTCCATTTGGAATGTAGCATAAATCCTGTTTGTGTTTATGTCACCATGTTTCAGATCTAAAACCAGCCAAGGCCAGAGGAGCACAGCGATGTCTAAATGTTATTGTCGTTTACCTCATCCTTCTGACTGCTCTGAATGCCTTCTTCCTTTACAAAGGTACAACAAACCATTGGTTGGTTTCATGTCCAAAATGGTTCAAACACATTAATGTTGTAAAAGGATTTTCCATGATATCCTGAACTGCAGTAACACATGACTTCCTGTATTAGTAACGCTCTGTGTCTCTCTATGTGCACCTCTGCCCCAGTGTTTTCGATGGAGGCTAGTAGTCTCTCCTCCTCTGGCTCCAGAACAGCGAAGCTGACCGACAATCACATCCCCCTGGAGGAGGACCTCCGTACCCTTGCCAGAAACACCAGTTTGGAGACCATCTCTCTCAGAGGATACCTGGGGAAGTTACAGACTCAGGTCAACAGCCTCTGTGGGGAGGATGGCCAGCTGGGCCAGCTGAGAACAAACCTGGGTGCGGTCAACGCCAGCACCACTCTCCTTCAGGACTCAGTGAAAGCATTCAGATTACTCAAAGGTAGCTACTGTAAGACATGGGCAGGACCTACCAGGTTGACATATCTTACATTTGATGTAAAATATGAGTACACATCAACGTAGATATACACATATCTTGGGGTGCAGAGCAATCAACCCTTGTGTTGTGTGAGATTTGCATATTATGTTTTTGTCATCATGCTTTGCAAAGTACAAATTACAACACAAGAGTGTATTGGTGGTAATAATAAGGTTTTGTTGTATTGCAGCTTCACCAGGCCCACAGGGACCTACTGGTAAGTTCCCTTGTCCTTAGTGCCAAATCAACAACCACAGATGAGAGGTATAAACGCCCCTTACACCACAAGCTTGTAATTCACATGTTATTTGACCTCGTGGTTTCCCTAGGTCCACCTGGTGCGAGGGGGTTACCTGGTGTGAGGGTGGACAAGGGAGACAGGGGTGAGTCAACCAAAAGCACTGCATTGCACCATTGTTTTAGCATCACTGTGTCACTGCAACAGACAATGTTAGATCAGCACCAAACTATACTGAACAAAAATATAAATGTAACATGTGAAGTGTTGGTATCATAATCTGAAATAAAAAATCACTGAAAATGTCTATATGCACAAAAAAATGTATTTGCATCCCTGTAAGTGAGCATTTCTCCTTTGCCAAGACAGGTGTGGCATATCAAGAAGCTGATTTAACAGGATGATAATTACATAGGTGCACCTTCTGCTGGGGACAATAAAAGGCCATTCTAAAATGTCACACAACACAATGCCACAGATGTCTCAAGTTTTGAGAGAGTGTGCAATTGGCATGCTGACTGCAGGAATGTCAGAGCTGTTGCTAGATAATTTAATTTAGATTTATCTACCATAAGCCGCCTACAACATCATTTTAGAGAATTTGGCAGTACGTTCAACCAACCTCACAACCGGGGACTACGTGTAACCACGCCATCCCAGGACCTCCACATCTGGCTTCTTCACCAGCAGGATCATCTGAGACCAGCCACCCAGATAGCTGATGAAACTGTGGGGTTGCACAACAAAATTATTTCTGCACATAGTGTCAGAAACCGTCTCAGGGAAGCTCATCTGCAGCTCGTCATCCTCACCAGGGTCTTGCCCTGACTGCAGTTCGGCGTCGTAACCAACTTCAGTAAGCAAATGCTCACCTTAGCTGGCCACTGGCACGCTGGAGAAGTGTGCTCTTCACAGATTAATCCCGGTTTCAGCTGTACCGAGCACATAGCGTCGTGTTGGCGAATGGTTTTCTGATGTGTGCGTTGTGAACAGAGTGCCCCATGGGGGCAGTGGGGTTATGTTATGAGCAGGCATAAGCTAAGGACAACGAACACAATTGCATTTTCTTGATGGCAAATTGAATGCACAGAGATAACGTGATGAGATCCTGAGGCCCATTGTCGTGCCATTCCTACGCCGCCATCACCTCATGTTTCAGCATGATAATGCATGGCCCCATGTCGCAAGGATCTGAACACAATTCTTGGAAGCTGAAAATGTCCCAGTTCTTCCACAGCCTGCATACTCACTGACATGTCATCCATTGAGCATTTTTGGGATGCTCGGTATGGACATGTATGACTGCAGCATACCACCCTGCATACCACTGCTGGCTTGCTTCTGAAGCTAAGCAGGGTTGGTCCTGGCACTCTTTCCTCTGGTCTAAAAAATATCCCAATTCCCCAGGCCAGTGATTGGGGACACTGCCCTGTGTAGGGTGCTGTCTTTTGGATGGGACCTTAAACGGGTGTCCTGACTCTCTGTGGTCATTAAAGAGCCCATGGCACTTATTGTAAGAGTAGGGGTGTTAACCCCGGTGTCCTGGCTAAATTCCCAATCTGGTCACCTAATAATCCCCACTTTACAATTGGCTGATTCATCCCCCTCCTCTCCCCTGTAACTATTCCCCAGGTCATTGCTGCAAATGAGAATGTGTTCTCAGTCAACTTACCTGGTAAAATAACGGATAAATAAAGTGACAGTGTGTTCCAATATCCAGCAACTTCGCAGTCATTGAAGAGTGGGACAACATTTCACAGTCCAAGATGAACAGCCTGATCAACTCTTTGCGAAGGAGATGTGTCGTGCTGCATGAGGCAAATGGTAGTCACACCAGATACTGACTGGTTTTCCTGATCCACGCCCCTAACTCTTTTTTTAAGGTATCTGTGACCAACAGATGCATACCTGTATTCCCAGTCATGTGATATACATAGATTCAGGCCTAATTAATTTATTTCAATTGACTGATTTAACGAACTGTAAATATTAGAAATTGTTGCATGTTGAGTTTATATTTTTGTTCAGTGTAACTCTGTAGCATTAGCATTCAGCTGCTCATCTGTCCAGTAATGATCTGTGCACTGATGGCCTGTCATCTTCAGTAAGGGGCAGAGGAAGTGGAGGCCTGCCTCTCTGTTTCATAATAACCCACTGTTTAGTCAATGAATTGACATTTACCCCTGTATGAAGTCTCAATCAGGGATGGACTCTCACACAAGCTAACAGATTACCCTGCGAGTTTGAGTCAGGCGTTTTCAATAGGTCATCCTACCAAAATGTCGTCCTTCCTCACACTTTACACTGAGTGTACAAAACATTAGGAACACCTTCTTAATATTGAGTTTCACCCCCTTTTGCCCTCAGAACAGCCTCATTTTGTCGGGCCATGGACTCTACAAGGTGTCAAAATCATTCCACAGGGATGGTGGCAGGTGTTGACTCCAATGTTTCTCTGAGTTGTGTCAAGTTGGCTGGATGTCCTTTGGGTGGTGGACCATTCTTGATACACACAGGAAACTGTTGAGAGTCAAAAACCCAGCAGCGTTGCAGTTCTTGGCACACTCAAACCAGTGCATATGGCATCTACTACCATACCCTGTTCAAAGGCACTTCAATATTTTGTCTTGATCTTTCAACCTCTGAATGGTACACATACACAATACATGTCTCAATTGTCTCAAGGCTTGAAAATGCTTATTTAACCTGTCTCCTCCCCTTCATCTACACTGATTGAAGTTCATTTAACAGGTGACATCATGTCTATGTCATGGAAAGAGCCAGTGTTCCTAATGTTCTGTGCACTTAGTGTAGAACGGATGCTTACCACAGGAGGTTGGTGGCACCTTATTTGGGGAGGACGGGCTCATGGTAATGGCTGGAGCGGAATTAGTGGAATGGTATCAAATACATCAAACAATGGTTTCCACGTGTTTGATGCCATTCCATTTGCTCCATTCCAGACATTATAATGAGCCGTAATCCCCTCAGCAGTCTCCTGTGATGCTAAGTACTCCCATTTGGTAATCAGGCTGCCACTTTCAGTCAACTAACATGGATGGATAAGTGCCTTTTTTGAGGCAATGATTGTCTTTTTCATAATAACACAAAGCATCAAAAAGAAATTCCAAATCCATCAGACTAAATCATGTTTCATACATTATACATTAAGTGATCTGTGAACATTCTATGTTAAGTTAATGTGATTCATGCAGTAACATTTAATGTTTGTTTTTGTATATACGTAAGTATTTAGCAAAAAGGTTACTGTGTTCCAGGTGAGACAGTAGATAGTGATAGTGAGAGGGTTACTGTGTTCCAGGTGAGACAGTAGATTGTGATAGTGAGAGGGTTACTGTGTTCCAGGTCAGACAGGACAAAAAGGAGACCCTGGAGTTGATGGCCAGACTGGAGCCAAGGGAGAAGCAGGGGAACCAGGACCCGAAGGTGATTCACCTTACTCCTACTGACTCCAAACCTTTAGATCAATCTAAACCCCAATAGGAAATGTGCCAGAATTACTGATCTTTCATGTCTAACAATGCATTTAGTAGTCTGTGGTTCTTATTAATGCTCATATCCACTGGCAAACAGAGTTATCTTGTAGTTCTACCACTAATAATCTCCATACAGTACATCAACTCAATAATAAGTCACTGTTTCAGGTGAAGATGGTACCACTGGACAACAAGGACGAGCTGGAACACCAGGTAGGCCCAGTAGTATGAACATGGAACCAGTCCAGTAGTACTAACATGGAATACAACTCAAGCTGCGGAGTTGTGAAGAACATGGTGGATAAGTTGACTGTTTACCATGGCAGATACCCATGCATCAACACTAACTTTAATCAGCTCCTTGGTGGACAGGTAGGACCGTGGTATTAGTGTGTTCTTTTAGTCTGAGAGACAGAGGATAGATCAATTATTGACAGTGTCACATGGGCCAGTTCTACAGGTGGAGAAGGGTGATTTAGTGTTAGGGACATTGAATATTACCCCCTCTCTCACCCCATCCGTCACAGAGGAAACGTGCGTTGTGTACTTGATGTCCCAAAGCCAGTCCAAATAAAGTATGCCTTGATACATATTTGATTAGCTGAACTTGCTCCGGGACTTTGCATTTTTTTAATTGCTTAGAAAACTAGCCCTGACTCTTGAAAAGTTTTAGGGAGGGGGGAGGTGTTAATTAATTAAAAAATAGTGTAGGATGGATGGTTAAAACTGCTGCTGCTGCCCAGGCAGATACTATTCTTTCTCTCCATGAAAGGAAGTTGATATTTTTACTTCATCATCCTCACTGTCAGTAGGCTGATGATCACAAGGCCCTATTCTCTTACGCTCTGGAATAGGTAGGAGATGGACTCAAATTCCCCTTTTTGGTTAACAGAGTCAAATAATGCCCAATAATGTTTATACCCCGTTTTGTGCTGCTACCATGTCATGCTGCTGCCATGTTGTGTTGCTACCATGTTGTTGTCATGTTGTGTTACTATCATGCTGTGTTGTCATGTGTTGCTGCCATGCTATGTTAATGTGTTAGGTCTCTCTTTGTGTAGTGTCGTGTTATTTCTCTTGTCGTGATGTATGTTTTGTCCTTTATTTTTATTTATTTTTATTTTGAATCCCAGCCTCCGTCCCCACAGGAGGCCTTTTGACTTTTGGTAGGCGGTCATTGTAAATAAGAATTTATTCTTAACTGACTTGCCTAGTTAAATAAAGGTTACATTTTTTAAAAATACATTCAAATAAAAATACATTTTCCCTCATCATGACTGGCTCAAATGTTGTAACATTTCCAGGCATAGTTCCACATTCAGCCTTCTCAGTTTCTGTTCCGGTTTTCACAGTAATATATAGAAACGACATGTGTACGGTCTTAATTTGAGCCAGTTTACAACAGCAGGAAAATAATCCTGCAGCAGCAGGAAATGTAAATTTATTATGTGGATTATAATTAATGGACATTATTTTTAGGGGTTGATACATTTTTCTTGAGGGAAAATCAAGTCTCATAATTTAAAGTGTAAATTACAAACTTTAGAAGCCTTTTCAAACCTTGAATACACTACAATGTTCGCGCTATGCAGGAAAATTCTCAGCAACAAAAGAGTGATCAAATTATGACCCTACATCTATATATCACCAGATCATCATTGTGAAATTTGTCCATTTTAGTTAAAAGTGCTGAGTGAATGCATTCAGAACTGGATATAAAGCTAGTTCAGTTTACTTGCTTCACCCATATACAGTTGATTTATTTTCTTATCACACATACAGTACAACTGTTGGATCTTAATTTGAGCCAGTTGGCTACAGCAGGAAAATAATCCTGCAGCAACAGGAAATGTGAATTATTATGTGAATTTTATTTAATGGACATTTTTGTAGGAGTAATTTGTTATTTGTTACGGCAAATCAAGTCTGAAACTTCAAGGTGGAAAATTCTAAATGTAGAAGCCTTTTGTAAAACTAAAATACACTACAAGTTTTCATTTCCTGCTGTGCCGGACTATTCTAATTAAGATCCTACATCTGTAATACTGTAGTTATGTTAAATGTTAGGTGTAATATTGTGTAATGTGTATGTATGTATGTCATGTCTTCCGACTTCAACTGTATCTCTTCAGTGGATATTGTGTGCAGTGTGTGTGCGTGTGTATACAGTATCTCTGATTGTGTGTGTCATACGTACAGGCGGTGCAGCTACTAACTGTTCAGGAGCCCCTGGGCTGCCAGGACCACAGGGACCAAAGGGGGATATGGGACACATTGGTGAGTCTGCATGGGCTTAACACTACACTCACCTATAGACCGTTTACTTTCTAATACTTTCTAATACTAATACTTCACCTGCGTATTTGAAGGGCTCACCTGCAAACAACTTATTTTTTTGTACTCAACAATTAACTGAACCTGGCCTTTTTTCTTTTCTCTTTCTGCCACCTCTAACATTTACCTCTCAACCTCTTCACAGGTTTACCAGGGATACCAGGCCAAAATGGGATCAAAGGGCACACTGGTAAATAACTTGGTGTTTGACTGTTTCACGCGGCCAAGCATGATTGTGTCTGTACATGTTAGTGAACCCTGTTCCTGGAGTGCTATCATCCTGTAGGTTTTCATTCAAACTCTAATCTAGCGTACATGATTCTAATAATTAGCTGGTTTATAAGAATAATCAGGTTAGTTACAACATGGGTTAGAGTGAAAACCTACAGGAGGATAGCTCTCCGGGAACAGGGTTGGAGAGCCCTGTGTTAATTGTGTGACTGTGTGAGACTTTGTGCAGATTTTTGCATTTGCATCTGTACTGTACACTATAGCCTCCACATTGTAGAGTGAGTGGATTTGTATTTATTATGGATCCCCATTAGCTGCTGCCAAAGCGGCAGCTACTCTTCCTGGAGTTCAGCAAAATTAAGGCAGGTTATACCATTTTAAAACATTACAATACGTTCACAGATTTCACAACACACTGTGTGCCCTCACGCCCCTACTCCACCACTACCACATCTCTACAGTACTAAATCCATGTGTAAGGATAGTGCGTATGTTATTGTGTGTGTGTATACATGTGTCTGTGCCAATGTTTGTGTTGATTCACAGTCCCCTACTTTTCCATAAGGTGTTTTTTTATCTGTTTTTTAAATCTAATTTTACTGCTTGCATCAGTTACTTGATGTGGAATAGAGTTCCATGTAGTCATGGCTCTATGTAATACTGTGTGCCTCTTATAGTCTGTTCTGGACTTGGGGACTGTGAAGAGACCTCTTGTGGCATGTCTTGTGGGGTATGCATAGGTGTCTGAGCTGTGTGCCAGTAGTTTAAAACAGACAGCTCGATGCATTCATGTCAATACCTCTCATAAATAAAAGTAGTGATGAAGTCAATCTCTCATCCACTTTCAGCCAGGAGAGATTGACATGCATATTATTAATATTAGCTCTCTGTGTACATCCAAGGACCAGCCTTGCTGCCCTGTTCTGAGCCAATTGCAATTTTCCTAAGTCCTTTTTTGCGGCACCTGACCACACGACTGAACAGTAGTGAAAGTGCGACAAAACTAGGGAATGTAGGACCTGCTTAGTTGATAGTGTTAAGAAGGCAGAGCATCGCTTTATTATAGACAGACTTCTCCCCATCTTAGCTTCTTCTGCATCAATATGTTTTGACCATGACAGTTTACAATCTAGGGTTACTCCAAGCAGTTTAGTCATCTCAACTTGCTCAATTATCTACATTATTTATTACAATATTTAGTTGAGGTTTAGGGTTTAGTGAGTGTTTTGCTCCAAATACAATGCTTTTAGTTTTAGAAATATTTAGGGCTACTTTATTCCTTGCCACCCACTCTGAAACTAACTGCAGCTCTTTGTTGCAGTCATTTCAGTCACTGTAGCAGCTGACGTGTATAGTGTTGACTTATCCGCATACATAGACACTCTGGCTTTACTCAAAGTCAGTGGCATGTCGTTAGTAAAAAATTTAAAAAGCAAGGGGCCTAAACAGCTACCCTGGGGAATTCCTGATTCTAACTGGATAATATTTGAGAGGCTTCCATTAAAGAACGCCCTCTACGTTCTGTTAGACAAGTAACTCTTTATCCACATTATAGCAGTGAGTGTAAAGCATAACACATGCATTTTTCCAGCAGCAGACTATGATCGATAATGTCAAAAGCTGCACTGAAGTCTGACAAGACAGCCCCCACAATCATTTTATCATCAATTTCTCTCAGCCAATCATCAGTCATTTGTGTAAGTGCTGTGCTTGAGTGTCCTTCCCTATAACCATGCTGAAATTATGTTGTCAATTTGTTTAATGTGAAATAGCATTGTATCTGGTCAAACACAATTTTTTCCAGCAGTTTACTAAGGGTTGGTAACAGGCTGATTGGTCAGCTATTTGAGCCAGTAAAGGGGACTTTACTATTCTTGGGTAACGGAATGACTTTAGCTTCCCTCCAGGCCTGAGAGCACACACTCTCTAGCAGGCTTAAATTGAAGATGTGGCAAATAGGAGTGGCAATATCATTTGCTATTATCCTCAGTAATTTTCCATCCAGATTGTCAGACCCCAGTGGCTTGTCATTGTTGATAGACAACAATACTTTTTTAACCTCTTCCACACTGACTTTACGGAATTCGAAAGTACAATTCTTGACTTTCATAATTTGGTCCGATATACTTGGATGTGTAGTGTCAGCGTTTGCTGCTGGCATGTCATCCCTAAATTTGCTTATCTTGCCAATGAAAAAGTAATTAAAGTAGTTTGCAATATCAGTGGGCTTTGTGATGAATGAGCCATCTGATTCAATGAATGAAGGAGCCGAGTTGGCTTTTTTCCCCAAAATGTAATTTAAGGTGCCCCAAAGCTTTTTACTATCATTCTTTATATAATTATCTTTGTTTCATAGTGTAGTTTATTTTTCTTTTTCTTTAGTTTAGTCACATGATTTCTTAATTTGCCAATCGGTTGGGCTGCCAGACTTAATTGCCATACCTTTTGCCTCATCCCTCTCAACCATACAATTTTTCAATTCCTTATCAATCCAAGGGGATTTAACAGTTTTTACAGTCATTTTCTTAATGGGTGCGTGCTTATTAGTAACTGGAATAAGTAGTTTCATAAATGCATCAAGTGCAGCGTCTGGTTGCTCCTCATTACACACCACAGACCAGCAAATATTATTTACATCATCAACATATGAATCACCACAGAACTTCTTGTATGACCTCTTATACACTATATTAGGCCCAGCCATTGGAACTTTGGTTTTCCTAGATATGGCTATTATATTGTGATCACTACATCCTATGGATTTGGATACTGCTTTAAAGCAAATATCTGCAGAATTGGTAAAGATGTGATCAATACATGTTGATGATTTAATTCCTGTGCTGTTTGTAACTAGTTTGAAGTTTTTTCCTGAGTGGGCAGCTTAATGATACCCAGTCAATATTTCAATCACCCAGAAAATATACTTCTCTGTTGATATCACATACATTATCAAGAATTTCACACATATTATCCAGATACTGACTGTTAGCACTTGGTGGTCTATAGCAGCTTCCCACAAGAATGGTCTTTAGGTGAGGCAGATGAACCTGTAGCCATATTACTACAACAGTATTTAACATTAGATAATCTCTAATCTTTACAGGAATGTGGTTCTGAATATAGACCGCAACACTGCCCCCATTGGCATTTCTGTCTTTTCGGTAGATGTTATTACCATGTATTGCTACCACTGTATCATCAAATGAATTATCCAAGTGAGTTTCAGAGATAGTCAGAATATGAATGTCATCTGTTACAAGGAAGTATTGACTTCATGGACCTTGTTTCTCAGGCTGCATGTTAATATGACTATTTTTACCACTTTTCTGGGTTGCTTGATTGTTTTTAATGCTTTACTGGGAAGCTTTTCAGAGGTAGACTTACTCATGTTATTTACATTGGAGTTGATAGTGCAGGGTGAGCTGAAAAAAGTGGTCTTCCTACTATTGCACACCGCCTCAGTGTTAACAGTGTAACTCTGGTTTATAGGCTCATGATTACTGCTTACAATAGCTGTAGGATAAATATATGTATTTGGTGCAATGAGGGGTACATAAATGAAATTACTTGCATTTTGTTTGCCAATGCCCCTAAGATCATGTACATTTGATGCAGCATTATGACAACGCATTGTCACAATGGTAGGGATTAACTGAGCATTGTTTCAATGCAGCCTTGAAATGCGTGGACAGTTTCCAGGAGCCAAGATGATTTGAATGGACTCCGTCATTCCTGTAGAGTATCTTCTGTTTCCAGAAGGTGTCAAAGTTATCAATAAAAGTGACTCCAGCAGAGCTACAGTAGTCTTTTAGCTAGATGTGTTATCCCAGCAGTCTGCTGAATCCTTCACACCTGCAGCTCAACGATGGTACTGGACCTGAAATTACTGGCCGTTTTTTGGAGTTGTTTAATACTAAAGTCAGTTCTTTAAAATCAATTTTCAAATGTTCCAAGCTAGCCCTCCTGGTGTTGTTTGACCCCACATGGACTACGACAGTGCCAGCTCCCGGCATCTGTGGTAGAACAGTCGGAAGCAGCCTTTTTATGTCCTGTACTCGTGCTCCTGGGTAGCACAGGGTTTGACATAGTGTAACATAGTGCTGTACTGTATTGCCTCCACATTGTAGAGTGAGTTTGACATAGTACTCTACTGTATAGCCTCTACATTATAGAGTGAGTGTGACAGTGCGCTGTGAATCTGTCAGGAGCCCAGGGCCGTGATGGAGTACAGGGGGCCCCTGATTTGAAGGGTGACACAGGGCCGACAGGACTACCTGGACCCATAGGACCTGAAGGTGAATTTCACCCTGTCTCTGAGCTATGTAACCCTCATTGTCATGTCCTTCAAACTGTTGATTACAGGAATTACAATTTTATATATTCTCCTACTGTAAAGTGTTATTTTAATCATATGAAGTGTCCTTTATGATTTTGGGGATAAATCTGTGGTTATTGTTCTTCCTCCGTAGGACCAAGAGGACTTGCTGGTGTTAATGGAACAAGAGGACTTGTTGGTGTGTGTGTGTGTGTAGTTTTACTATCCTTGTGCGGACCAGAATTATTATTATTATTATTATTTATTTTTTTTACCTTTATTTAACTAGGCAAGTCAGGTAAGAACAAATTCTTATTTACAATGACGACCTATACCAGCCAAACCCGGATGACGCTGGGCCAATTTTGCGCCGCCCTCTGGGACTCCAAATCACGGACGGTTGTGATAAAGCCTGGATTCGAACCAGGGTGTATGTGGTGATGCTTCTAGCACTGAGATACAGTGCCTTAGACCGCTGCACCACTCAGGAGCCCTCACAAGGATAGTAAAACAAGGAAGATTTAGACAAGTGGGGACATTTTGCCGGTCCCCACAAGGAAAAATGCTATTGTAGGTTTAGGGGTTAGGTTTAAGATTACAATTAGGGTTAGGGATAGAATACGGGTTAGGATTAGGAGTTAGGGTTAGGGAAAATAAGATTTTGATTGGGAATCAATTGTTTGGTCCACACAAGGATAGTAAAACAAATGTGTGTATGTTTAATTTCAACCTCTTCATGTCCTAGGATTTCCAGGGTTGCCGGGAAGTCCCGGACCGCTAGGTCCACGTGGAGAGAAGGGTGAAAGAGCAGCTGGATCAGGTGAGTGTGTGAAGTCACACAGACACACACAGACACACACACACTCAGCACTACACCTCACACTAATGCCAGGTTACCCACAATATCTGACATAGACTCTCTCGTCGCTAAGACATACTGTATATGTAAATATGATATGTATTCATTTACCTGCATATTTAAGTGAATATTCATTGGTCTATGGGCCTGGAATACGGTACAATTCATGTTTAATCATGTGCATGCATAAGTTATTTTAAAATGTCTCTCTCTCCAGTGACAGCAAATGTGCGTATCGCTGGCGGGGGGACTCGTGGGAGAGTGGAGGTGATGTGGTCGGGGCAGTGGGGTACGGTGTGTGATGACGGCTTTGACACTCTGGACGGGACAGTGATCTGCAAGATGCTGGGGTACCAACGAGCCTCCACAGTCTTCACAGCCAGCCATGGTAAGTCCATCCTCTACCTTATCATTAGCAGATAAATACATTATTTTCGTTTTCTCTTTTTGTTCCCAGTGAGGATGTGTAGAGAGCCTGTCAGGGTTGAGTTTTCTTTTCTTTCACACATATTAGTACATTTCTCATTGTTCATTGTTGAATCTCATGGACTTGGCTTCTGGATTGTGTTGTCATCCGTTTAGGAATCGGTAGGATCTGGTTGGATGACCTGCGATGCACAGGCAGAGAGGCCAGTGTGTTTTATTGCCTTCACAATGGTATGGGCATCAGCAACTGTCAACACAACGAGGACGCTGGGGTGCAGTGTGTGTGAATGTGTCCTGGATCCAGAGTAGGAGAGGTGCACAGCAAGAGAGAGACGTACACGTACACACGTACACACACACACACACACACACACACACACACACACTAAAGTATGTCCACACATACATTAACATGTTACAGATGGTAATTCATGTTACTGTGACTTGTTACATCTACTGTATCTTATCTTTTTTAAACAACATTAGTAAGTCATTGTTGATATACACTTGGCATTTACCTAACGTGTAGCTAACTTAGGTCTACCCATTGTCTCACGTCAGATGGTGTCAGTCTTGTAGGACGTGGAACTCATCTCTAAAAATCTAGATTTTGCTCATCTGCCGAACACTAGTTCCTAACTCTATGACGTATCTATGACGCACTGACTACTACCATGCTTGATCAGCTGAGAAAACTTGCCCAAGCTAGGAGCATAGTGATAACGTGTTTGAATGGCCATTACTGTAGCTATTTTGCCAATCTTGTTGATGAATAACCAAAGTTATGGGACTGTTCTAAGAAATCAGCATGTATCTGACTCTGACAGCTGGCACTGTGCCTCACTACTTTGTAACATTTGGCCAATACAATAACATCGCAGCTAGCCTAAAGCAGTCAAGCTGTGCTGCAAAACTCACTAATCACGGCAAAACAGAAACTGCCTTATCATGAAAACTCGTGCTATTAGCTAGAATATCACTACACTAGCTAGCTAGAGGGAGCATTCAGCATTGAGTGTGTGAATTGTCATTGTTAGCATCCCTTGCTTTGAGACTGGTTCAGTCAGCAAGCAGACACTAGCTAGCTAGCTAGCTAATTTTCGTGGACATTTAGATTTTCATGAACTCTTATTCTACACCCACAAAACACCTTAACTAAATGTAGAATTAGGGTATTGAAGAATTTGTGATTAAATAAATGTAAATATTAGCTACAGGTTTATAGTTTTAAAATGAACTATAACTCTTATTAGGATTCAAGGGGGTTCAGTGGACGATGTCACCTTGATAACATTTTTGAATATTAGGACAGCATATTGTAGTCAAACTTCTTTTTAGCTTTCCCATGAGTGTTTCCGAGTTATCAGAGAGATGAGTGCAGACGGCCTTCGCACTGATGTGAGACAATGAGGCCTACCTGTAATAATGTACCCTGGAGGAAGGTTTATACAGAATACATGGTATTTTCTGAATTACACTTTGTAAACAACCAGTTTAATTAATCAGTTTGAAATAAAACACTGAAGAATCTGACAATATGAGTCAGATTCAGTTTGTATAAATGTTGTGAAATGCTCTGTGACATCAACCTAGGCCTCTTGATCCCACTCCTCCACCCACTCACTCACTCTCACGCGCACACACACACACACACACACACACACACACACACACAATTCTGCTTAGGCCAGCACGGTCAAAAGTCAGTCTGAAGGACAAGCACCTCCTGACTGACACACAGTATTGGGGTCAACACTTCCACATGACACAGCCGGACAGTCATGTTACATTAGAAAGAGTGAAGCTGGGGGAACAAAAATAACTTGTGAGTGTGGATACACTTCCCTACGTATGTAGTTGGACAGTGATGCCAAACATTTTAATTTGGTACTATACAAAAGCATTTTGTTTTTGATATCAAACAGTTCATGTTATGACAGTACAGAATTTCACCTTTTATTTGAGGGTATTGATAATCAATGTTTTGTGTTTTAATACGACTGGTCTACTCCACAGGCATATGGATGGAGAGATGGAAGGATGAGGAGAGAAGGGTGCCACTTTCAGGGAGGGATGATGGCGAGGTCTAAGGTGGGAACTCAGGCTCTCATCCCCTGAAGGGGAATGGTTGTAGATGGATGGGCCATGAATCAAGCTCTCTGTCGCTCCTCTGATAGCAGGCGGCCATTTGTGTCCTACGCTAACAGCACCTCATTCTCCAATACAGACTGATCCTTTTTCAAAAGCCAGCGGTTAACTGGGGAGCAAATTCATGAAAGGGTTGGCATATGTTGAATATGAAACATTTTATTTAGCACTGAATAGATTCTTATTGCAAACGATCATCCCTTTTCTATATCACGGGACCCTAATGTGCTTGAATACATTTATTTAATCATTTGGTCACCAGCCTTAGATAATACACTCCCTTACGTTTGAAGCTGAACAGTGCTTCTATAATGTTTTTATTTGGCTTTTTACTCCAGCATTTTGGATTTGACATGACAGTACAAAATCTCACCTTTTATTTCAGGGAATTTTCATATATGAGTGATTTACCATTTAGAATTTAAAGCCCTTTATATATCTAGTCCCTCCATTTGAATATGGCATACTGTATACATGTAGGATCTAAATTTGATTTTTTTTTTTTTGTTGCTGAGAATTTTCCTGCACAGCAGTGAATGCAAACTTGTAGAGGCTTCTAAAGTTTGTAATGTCCACTTTAAAAATTCAGACTTGATTTTCTCTAAGAGAAGATGTATCAACCCCGACAAAAAATGTCCATTAATTATAATCCACATAATTTCAGATTTTCTGTTGCTCCAGGATATTTTTGCTGCTGTAGCAAACTGGCTCAAATTAAGATCCTACATCTGTAAGGATTTGAAGAAATGTCAAAAGTGTAGTATTTGGTCTCATATTCCATGCACAAAATGACCACATCATGCCAGTTGGATGCATTTACAGCTTGTTTTGGTCATGTTTCATATTGTGTTTTGTTCAAAAGGAAGTGAATAATGCATTCTGTCATTTTGGAGTCACTTTAATTGTAAGAATAGAAGGCATCATGCTCGTAGGGCATGTGTCCCCTCAAATTTGTCCAGTTTGATTTTTTTTCTGTTAAATCAATGACTTAACTTCATTTTTAAACTTAATAATTATTTATAAAAATATCTGTCAGTAGTATTTTGTGGAGGGGGCACACTGCCTGGACCAGACAAAGAGTACCCCCGCCCCCAGCTCTCTTCAACCTAGTAAGTGGTTCTATCCCAGAGAGTGTAAAGTGACACACACAACATTTGATTGGATTTTAAATGCCGTTGATGGGCAGGACTCGGATTAGGTATCTTTGTATCTCTGGCTGGGTCACTTCTAGACATTGAGACTTGTCCCGAAGCTACTCCTGCGTTGTTTTGGCTGAGTGCTTAGGGTCATTGTCCTGTTGGAATGTGAATCTTCGCTCCAGTCTGAGTTCCTGAGCACTCTGGAGCAAGTTTTCATCAAGGATCTCTCTGTACATTGTTCTTTTAATCTTTCCCTCGATCCTGACTAGTCTCTCAATCCCTGCTGCTGAAAAACATTCCTGGAGTGCTGCAGAGATGGTTGTCCTTCTGGAAGGTTCTCCCATCTCCACAGATGAACTCAGAGTGACCATCGGGTTCTTGGTCACCTCCCTGACCAAGGCCCTTCTCTCCTGATTGCTCAGCAACGCTGCAGAAATTTGTTAGTACCCTTCCCCAGATCTGTGCCTTGACACAATCCTGTCTCGGAGCTCTATGAACAATTCCTTCGACCTCATGGCTTTGTTTTTGCTCTGACATGCACTGTCAACTTTGGGACCTTATATAGGCCTTTTGTAAATAATGTCCAATCAATTGAATTCACCACAGGTGGATTCGAAAACAAGTTGCAGAAACATCTCAAGGATGATCAATGGAAACAGGATGCACCTGAGCTCAATTTCAAGTCTCATAGCAAAGGGTCTGAATAGTTATGTAAATAAGGTATTTCTGTTTTTTATTTTTTTATACACTTGCTAAAAAAATCTAAAAACCTGTTTTTGCTTTGTTATAATGGGTAATGTGTACAGATTTTTTTTAAATACATGTTTTATTTAACCTTTAACTAGGAACATATTTTATTTAATCAATTTTAGAATAAGCCTGTAAAGTACCAAAATGTAGAAAAAGTAATGTGGTCTGAATACTTTCTGAATGCACTTCAAATGTAATCTGGCACCTTATGATAATGTCATTACACCCATTATAAAAATGACAATTGAACGGGTAAAAAGGTATGCTTAGATAACCTATGCAGAAAAAAATACATAGGATTAGGCATAATGATAATGATTAATCCTCATGATTAATCCTCATGATTAATCCTCATGATTAATCCTCATGTACTTCATGCCCCTCTAAAATAATGGATGTATGACGCTGATGTTTGTGAACGCTGCTACATGAATGTGGATGCTACCATGATTATTGATAATCATGAATGAATTGAAATGATGATGAGTGAGAAAGATCATGATCATGCTAATCTTCCCCATTATTGGTTGTAGCCTCTAACTTTCTCACTCATCATTAGTAATGGTTCATTCATGATTTTTCTCAATCATGGCAATATCCGGATTGATTTCGTTTCAGAAACATCTTATCTACTCACTTAGAAAGTACATTACTATAGTCATCATTTACCATTCCGTTCCTATTGGACAACACAACCAAAACATACTGCAAATGCATCCAAACAGTTTGTAGAGTCACAATTTTGATGTAGTCATTGCGTGCTAGGAATATGGGACCAAATACTAAACTGTTGAATAATTTAGTACTTGACAACTTCAAATGGGGGGACTAGATACAGTATATAAAGTGTTTTCATTTCTAAACAGTAAATCAGATATGTATGAAAAATACCCTGAAATAAAAGGTGAAAAAATATCACTTCATATGAAACATTTGATCTCAAATCCAAAATGCTGGAGTAAAAAGTCATTTTTTGTTTTAAAGAATAGCGCCATGGTCCAACTACAAACGTATCATCTAATGCTGGTGACCAAATTAATAAATAAATGTATTCAAGCACATTAGGGTCCCGTGATCTAGAAAAGGGATGATAGTTTGCAATAAGAATCTATTCAGTGCAAAATAAAATCTTTCATATTCAACATATGCCAACCCTTTCATGAATTTGCTCCCCAGTTAACCGCTGGCTCCTGAAAATGGATTAGTCTGTATTTGAGAATGAGGTGCTATTAGCGTAGAACTCAAATGGCCGCCTGCTTTCAGAGGAGCGACAGAAAGCTTGATTCACGGCCCATCCATCTACGACCATTCCCCTCCAGGGAATGAGAGCCTGAGTTCCCACCTTAGACCTCGCCATCATCCCTCCCTAAAAGTGGCACGCTTCTCTCCTTGTCCTTCCATCTCTCCATCCATATGCCTGTGGAGTGAACCAGTCGTATTAAAACACAAAGCACAGATTATTATTCTGCAGCCTTGTTTCCGTCTCTCCCGGGACTCCTGCTCTCGACGAAGCTGGGAAATAAACATGAGGGGGTCTGTCTCCCTCGTTCATTAGCCAGTCGAACCCGGGGTCGCCCAGGCCCGCTCTCCGCACCACTGAGTGTAATTGAGGGCTGGCGCAAATAAATAAATGATAGGAGCGAGCGAGGGAGGGAGGGAGTGTAGGGTGACGGGCAGTGCCAGAATGTGTAATGAGTGTGGCCTCCCTGTCCTCCTCACCTGTGTGAGCTGAGCCACCTCAGAGCAGACATAGACTGTGAGCAGCATAGACGTTTAGACAGATATTCATGACCCATTACTGCCTATTACTACTACGGACCTAGTGTATAGAGATGTCTATGTACTGTATGTGCTAATGGTAGATAAATATATACATACACACACACACACACACACACACACACACACACACACACACACACACACACACACACACCTTAAATAGGGTTTGGTCAGTGCACCTCTCCGTTTGGACTGTTTTGTTTCGGAACCTATTTGGCCGGATCCAATAACTATCGTGGCATGAAAAATATTTGTCACAAAATAATGGCGATCAAAATTAATTCGTGTTGCCTCTTCATTAATTCTCCTGTCCCAACAAAAAACATAATGTCCAAAATTAGATTTTCCGCACGGACCTAATGTTCAACTAGTTGATTGGGTTGGTTAGGCCCGGATTTAAGGTTTGCGCAACATTGTAACCTACTGTAGTAGGTTGTGTGAAACCAACGGGTAGCGCTGGTTGTGTGAGAAGTGCGCCTGTATCTCTCACATAACTAGATTGAGATTCACTTTTTATGATCTCTCCCTCTCTGCTCTGATAGACATGAGCCTGCAACTCTCATCTCTCCAGCGTTGCACGTCATCATTTATTTCCTTATAGAATCATAGCCGCGCGATGGATTATGAAGGAACTACAGCACCCCTAATAAATTGAAACACATTTGCCAGTTATAGAATTATTACTGTCTGTTCAGAAAGTAATGAAATCATTCAGAATAGCCTACTACACCATGAGAAGGCCTATAATTTAGCCACAGGGGATAAATAGCTTCTTTTTTTAAAAAGCCTAGTTGTGGAGTGAAGCCACACTCCAAGACTGTTTTGATCACGTGGACTAGAATATGTTCTGGGTTCCTCTGGAGAAAACATCAATGAATATGCCAGCTCATAAAAAAATACACAGATGACATGTTACTGATAGTGACTTTGAACACGTTCCTGAATCAAAAACCATGGATTGATAGGAGCCTTATAGGAAAACTGAAGGAGAGAGATGTTGCTTATAGACAGGGCAATGTGACTGGGGTCAATAGTTTGGTTAAACAGTACAAATACAACCTACGCAGATCGATCAAGATGGTGAAACACAAGTATAGTGGCAAAGTGGAGGGGAAATTCAGGGGGGGACACAAGGCGTATGTTACAGGGTCTGCTAAGACGGCATCCGTAGCCGTGCCTTCAGAGCATGTGCAGACCAGCTGGCTGTTGGGTTCTCTGACATTTTCAATCTCTCACTATCATCCCCGTGCCCAAGAAAGGGAAAGTAACTGAACTGAAAAACTACCGACCAGTAGCACTCACTTCTGTCATCATGAAGTGCTTCGAGAGGCTAGCCAAAAAAATCATATCACCTCTTCCTTAAACGACACACTCAACTCTCTCCAATTCGCCTACTCTCCTGACAGATCCACGGATGAGGCAATCACTATTGCACTGCATACTGCCCTTACCCACTTGGACAAAAGGAATGCATATGTGAGGATGATGTTCACCGACTACAGCTCGGCCTTCAATACCATAGTGCCCCATAGTGCCCCACGGCCCTGTATCTGAACTCCTCCCTATGCAACTGGATCATGGACTTCCTGACAGGCCGTCCCCAGGTGGTGAAGGTAGGCAACATTACCTCCTCAACACTGATTCTCAACACAGGGGCCCCACAAGGGTGCCTCCTCAGTCCCCTCCTGTACTCCCTGTATACCCACTACTGCGTGGCCTCACACAGTTACAACTCCATCATCAAGTTTGCTGATTAGCAACAGCGAAGAGACAGCCTACAGGGAGGAGGTATGCACTCTGACAGCGTTGTGCCAGGTAAACAACCTCTCCCTCAGCATTAACCAAATAAAGGAGCTGATTGTGGACTTCAGGAGGAACCAGGCTAGACACACCCCTATCCTCATCAACAGGTCTGCCGTGGAGACGGTCAATAACTTTAAATTCCTCAGCGTCTCAGAGAAGCTGAAATGGTCTAACCACATGGACACCATGGCGAAGAAGGCACGACAGCCACTCTTCAACCTCAGTATGCTGAAGAAATTCAGCCTGCCCCCAACGGCCCTCACAGTGTTCTACAGAAGCACCATTGAGAGCATACTTTCAGGCTGCATCACAGCCTGGTATGGCAACTCCACTGCTGTGGACCGCAAGACGCTTCAGAGGGTGATATGTGCAGCCAAATGCACCATTGGTAGCACACTACCTGCCCTATAGGACACCTATAACACCAGGTGTCGCAGGAAGGCCAGAAGATCATATGGGACTACAGCCACCCAAGCCATGCCCTGTTCTCCCTGTTTCAATCACTCAGACGTGGGGCAGTACAGGAGCATCATGGCAAAAACTGGAAGACTGGCCAATAGTTTCTACCATCAGACCATCAGGCTACTGAACAGCTACCACCAGTCAGCTACCTGCTCACCACAACTCCCCCTATGGACCCCCCCACCCCCACCGGACTTTTACTCTGCCCCCCACCCCAACGATATTCATCAATGCTGCAGTTGTTAATATGTATATTATAGATTCTTTTAAATTATAATTGTTAGTTACCTCTGCTGCATAGGATTGCCATACCAAGCTGTGATGCAGCCTGAAAGTATGCTCACAATGGTGCTCCTGTAGAACACTGTGAGGGCCCTTGGGGACAGGCTGATGTCACCAGAGCCCCATATACTACCCACCACTGCGACCTGTATGCTCTCGTTGGCTGGCCCTCACTTCATACTCGTCGCCAAACCCATTGGCTCCAGGTCATCTACAAGTCTCTGCTAGGTATAGCCCCTCCTTATCTCAGCTCACTGGTCACCATAGCAGCACCCACCCGTAGCATGCGCTCCAGCAGGTATATCTCACTGGTCACCCCCAAAGCCAATTCTTCCTTTGGCCACCTCTCCTTCCAGTTCTCTGCTGCCAATAACTGGAACGAACTGCAAAAATCTCTGAAGCTGGAGACTCTTACTGCCAGGTTGCAGTTGCAAATGAGAACTTGTTCTCAACTAGCCTACCTGGTTAAATAAAGGTTAAATAAATAAATGAGTTTGTTAGAGTAACCAGCCTCAGAAATTGCAGCCCAAATAAATGCTTCACGTAGTTCCAGTAACAGACACATCTCAACATCAACTGTTCAGAGAAGACTGTGAATCAGGCCTTCATGGTCTAATTGCTGCAAAAAAAATACTACTAGAGGATACCGATAAGAAGAAAATGAGACTTGCTTGGGCAAAGAAACACGAGCAATGGACAGTAGACCGGGGGAAATTTGTCTTTTGGTCTGGAGTCCAAATTGGAGATTTTTGGTTCCAACCGCTGTGTCTTTATGAGATGTGGTGTAGGTGAACGGATGATCTCCACATGTGTAGTTCCCAATGTAAAGCATGGAGGAGGAGATGTTATGGTGTGGGGGTGCTTTGCTGGTGACACTGTCTGTGATTTAGAATTCAAGGCACACTTAACCAGCATGGCTACCACAGCATTCTGCACCAATATGCCTTCCCATCAGATTTGGCTTAGTGGGACTATCATTTGTTTTTCAACAGGACAATGACCCAACACACCTCCAGGCTGTGTAAGGGCTATTTTACCAAGAAGGAGAGTGATGGAGTGCTGCATCAGATGACCTGGCCTCCACAATCCCTGACCCCAACCAAATTGAGATGGTTTGGGATGAGTCGGACCGCAGAGTGAAGGAAAAGCAGTCAACAAATGCTCAGCATATGTGGGAACTCCTTCAAGACTGTTGGAAAAGCATTCCAGGTGAAGCTGGTTGAGAGAATGCCAAGAGTGTGCACAGCTGTCATGAAGGCAAAAGAGTGGCTAGTTGAAGAATCTCAAATATAAAATATATTTTGATTTGTTTAACACTTTTTTGGTTACTACATGATTCCATATGTGTTATTTCATAGTTTTGCTGTCTTCACTATGATTCTACAATGTAGAAAATAGTAAAAATGAAGAAAAACCCTTGAATGAGTAGGTGTTCTAAAACTTTTGACCGGTACTGTATATAGTGCTATTTCTATTTCTATTGTTGTTGTTTTACCATTTTCATTAGTTTCATTATTTTATTTAACTTAGTCCTGTGTGTTGGAGCTCAGAGCTTAAGATTTTCACTGTACCCTGCAATCCTATACGTGTGACTACTAAACTCTCAGAATCTGAATCTGAAACTGTAACCCTCGATTTCCAAAATGTGGAAGTTTTCCTCACCATTTGAACAATAGGCTGTCAGCACAGGGTGTGAGAGGGGTGACGTTGCTATACGCTGTCTGTGTGTCCGTGACAAGACTGCGTCCGTGGAACAAGGCCAGCTGGACGCCTCTGCCGTGCCGTGACGCAGCGTAGTCTGGACAAATCATCGATCATTCTCTTCCCCGGCCGTGGGTCTCGGACAGAAGACAGGGTCAGACCTGCGCCCTGAGACAGGCTCTGCCGAGAACACTCACAAGCTAACAGGACCCACCATTCCACACATGCCAAAATAACTGGCAGGGATAAAGCCAGGGATATCAGTGCCACATTTTATGGAGGAAATTAATGTTAATTTATTAAACAGACTTTACTTCCTCGTGGTATATCAGACCCCAGCAGTAAGTTTACTGATAAGCCTGTGTTTCTTATGTGTTTTAATACTCAGTGGTAATAGGACATGATCTACTTACGTACATACAGTATACACAACGATCAAGTCAAAATGAGATGATATCACACCTATTAGAATATGTGGGCTGGGTGGTAGCCTAGCGGTTAAGAGGTTGGGCCAGTAACCGAAAGGCTGATGGTTTGAATCCCTGAGCTGACTAGGTGAAATCTGTCAATGTGCCCTTGAGCAAGGCTCTTAACCCTAATTGCTCCTGTAAGTCGCTCTGGATAAGAGTATCTGCTAAATGACTGAAATGTAAGATATGTACACTGAGTATACCAAACATTAGGGACACCTTCCTAATATTGAGTTGCACCCCCCTTTTGCCCTCAGAACAGCCTCAGTTCGCTGGGGCATGGACTCTACAAGGTACAAGAGCATTCCACAGGGACGCTGGCTCGTGTTGACTCCAATGCTTCCCACGGTTGTGTCAATTTGGCTGGATGTCCTTTGGGTGGTGGACCATCCTTGATACACACGGAAACTGTTGAATGTGAAAAACCCAGCAGATTTGCAGTTCTTGACGCAAACCAGTGTGCCTGGCACCTACTACCATACCCCGTTTAAAGGCACATAAATATTTTGTCTTGCAAATTTCCCTCTGAATGGCACACAGGTACACGCCATGTCTCAATTGTCTCAATGTTTAAAAATCCTCCTTTTACCTGTCTCCTCCCCTTCATCTACACTGATTGAAGTGGATTTAACAAGTGACATCAATAAGGGATCATCATTTTCACCTGGATTCACCTGGTCAGTCTATGTCATGGAAAGAGCAGGTGATCCTAATGTTTTGAACACTTTAATGTATGTCTTCTCTATGCAATGTTCAAACACATCCCCAGACAGATTTAACACATGTAGATGATCCAAATTACAAGGCTTTAAGACAATAGAGGTTGGTCATCCTTAGTAATAGGAGAGTAGAGTTAAAGGTGCAGTCAACTGTTATTCTCTGTCAAAAGTGCTGCACCTGACACACAGATCACCATAGCGTATTACCACATGTTCAAAGATACTGCGTATTCAGATCCTAATGTTGCCCCTCACACGCAAACATTAAACATCTTGTATTTATTTGGTCAATTCCACTAACAAGGTTGCATTTGGGCAAGTTTGTTTCAAAGAGGACCAGTGGGTGACATGTAAATATACAGTTAGAGGGGAAGTGTCATCCCGTTTGTACACTAGGATAGATGTGACCTAGAAACAGTAGTTAATGTGTGGTTTACTCCCTCAGCAGTCCCAGTTAGTCACACAGAGCGAGTGTGTGTGGCAGGTTGACTGTGTAGCAGTGTGGTAGAATGTGTGGCAGGGGTCAGGGCAGCCTGGTGGGGTGGCAGGGACCCAGGGATGGTGTGACGAGGCACAGCTGGCGGAGAGGGGACCAGAGGGAGCATATATCTAGCCTCCCTCAGCTGCTGCCAACACACACACACATCGTCAATTAACTTTCTTTGCACCACCATTTCCCAGTATCTACAGCAAGATGACAACAACCACTGTCAACATTACGTAACAGGCAATTAGCACCAGCGTCTTTCTTCCCCAAATCATTTGACTGGCGGGGACAGCAACTGAGAAGGCAGTGGCAGCCAGTGTTGTGTTCAACACCACCTAAAGCGAGACTGATTCAAGACCACGACCGGAGCAAATCGAGTCCAAGTCAAGACCAGGGGGGGGGGGGGGGGGGGGGGGTTGAAGAGTTGAAAATGTCCAGTATTTCTGTGTTAATATGTCAGAACAATATATGGACTCAGAATTGTGGAAAAAAGCTGAGGGAAAATAGAGCCACTCTACAAATTATTACTAACCCAAACACAGTGGGGAACAACGGGCCTTCTACACCTTCAAAGAGGGCTAAGGATTTATAAAATAATGATTATAATAATATCATAACAATGATAATTATATCATTTTTTCAATTATGTTCTGATTTAATCTGGTCAGTTTTTGTTGGAAAGGAAAGGGTTAACACTGAAGATAAAAAAAAATATCCAATCAGGGTTTTTCTTTGTTGGCCTCTGGGGAGATAAATCTAGATAGCAAAGTCCAACATTACCTAGGCCATCAGAAGCTAGATAAAGGCATCTGGCATTCAACTGTATTAGTGCAACATTTTGGAGTGACAGTGGAGTCAACCAATCACATTTTGAATTAATAACAAGAGAACATGAAAATGTCCATATCTAGTTTCATAAATTCTTAGAATGTTTGGGAATTACGTATACTTAGGCATTTGTGGAAATTCTATAGCATAATAGAGTTGGAATGCAGCCGTGCATTTGGACAATTAGTAGACACTGCAGTTAATAAAACCGAATAAAAACATCTGTCTTCTCCAGGACTGGAGTCTACACAGACCGGTGTGCTATAGCCAATCAGCACTACAGTAGACCTTTATACAAACAAGCCATTTGCCTTATGGGACAGCCATCATTCACTTTGAACTGGACTGTGTGTTTACAGGCAGTAAAAACAGTGAGACTTCAGATCACTAGAACATATTTGCCAAAAGTCACAAAATACACCTGAATGGATTTCTGCAAATATGTAAATACCACGGGAGTCCTCTTACATTTGGGAACTTTACAGTCCTGTTGATCAAACAACCATGAAAAGGTAAGCTCTCTCTCCCTCAGTTATGCACATCAATAACAACAAGATCAACAACTAACAATTGTAGCCTCCTCGTCCTTCTGCAGATTGCCTGCCAATGCATGCTTGTCCCAACCAAGTACTGAAGTTAACTGGCTAAAGTTGGCTAGCTTGCTAGCTAGCTACCTCCAGACAGAAATGAGAGAACACCTCACTCTGACCATTTTACTCACCGTAGTAGAGCTGGTTAGGCTGTTTACATGTTATCTAGAGCGTTCTTGACCAGCTATTACCTTGTTGCCTATGTTTACTGATACCAGTCATATTCAGCAGGTGTTGTGCGTTCGTAAATTCATAAGTTGGTCTGTGCTCTGAAACACTCAGACGAGAGTGCTCTGAAATTGGAGTAGATAGCCAGAGTGAATTTGCAAACACAAGAGATAGGCTAACTGTATAACAGTTGTTCAAGTTCTTGCTAGATAACCAAATGACACCTGCATCTCTAGCTGTGTATAGCTACCGAAAAACGATATGAGGGGGAAAAGTCAGTCACTCACCCACTCCTCCAATGGCATGGCATGACATGACATCCTCCTAGCAGCTAACTAGCTATCTAGCTACTGTTAGCTTGCTACATAAATTGATACGCTAGCCTATTAGTCACGTTATGACTGGCTTGTGATGCTTGCCCTTGCTAGTTTGATTGTATTGACATTCCCAGCCTTAATTACATTAGTCAGTTTTTGTCCAGAATACTGAGTCATTGAAACTGAAACAGTGCATCCAGAATGGAGGCAGCAAACAATGTACCAGGCCACCTGTGATTTACAACCTGAACCTACCAAGAAATGTATTGGTGAATTATACTAATCATGCATTGAACTGCATCCATCTGTTCTAACAACAATGCCTTAGTGTACGTAATGGAACAATGAGTTAAATATAAACTATTTTTAAAAACTCTTATAAAGTTAGTTTTATAGCATAAACTGGGAATTTGATAAGTTTGACTAATATTATGAGTGTCTGTTTAAGTAGTTAAAACGCTGTCAGTTTCACTTTAAACTTTAGGTCACTGGTTACTTTGTGTGCCAAACAGGAAATGTTTTTGTCCCTCTCAAAATCACACTTTTTTTTTCTAAGAAACAATACACAAATTTGATGGTCTAATTCGGCAACAATGCTTAAAGCACATCTATCTGATTGGGTTGGACTGTCAGGGCCTGGCCTTTGTCCACCCAGGCCCATGATGACAATTGAAAGGGGGATAGCTAGTCAGTTGTCCAACTGAATGCATTCAACTGAAATGTGTCTTCTGCATTTAACCCAACCCCTCTGAATCAGAGAGGTGCAGGGGGCTGCCTTAATCAACATCCACCTTTTCAGCACCTGATGAACAGTGGGTTAACTGCCTTGTTCAGGGGCAGAACAACACATTTTCTTTTACCCTGTCATTTTAGGAATTCAATCCAGCAACCTTCCAGTTACTGGCCCAAGGCTCTAACCACTGGGCTACCTGTGTACGTCACGAATAGCCTACTAAACAACACTGGTTTGCATACCCATTGTTGCCTTAGTTAAAACGTCTTCCCTACCCTACAGTCTACCTATGTCATTCTTCTGTGAGCTGCTCCATGACAAAACCAGTTGAGAGCTGCACACACTTGCTGTCTGCAGAGGATATTCCACTGAAACTAGGCTGTGTGTGCTGCTTGCATGTGAATATATTTCACCTGCTTTGCGATTGTGTGGGCTACTTTGTGCATGATTTCTCCATTGTACTACATAATTGATAAGTCGTAGGCCTCCACTACACTACTTAGTTACGCATCAGCAGGGATTAAGGAATGAGTATAAGCAATGCCCACTGAATGAAAAAGTGGATATACGGTTTATACCTGCATATACCCTCCAAGACACCACTGGACCTTTGTGTTTTACTAAAAGTGCCCTCTCCTACATGAGTGCGCTGGAATTACGGTTGCTGTCCTTTCAGAATTATGAACCTGTCACACACTGAAGGCCTATTGGTTCTCTACTGTAGCAACATGTCTATAATAGATATAAAGGCTGTTATATTCATGTTTCAAGAAAGGAGTGTACAGTGCCTTCGGAAAGTATTCAGACCCCTTGACCTTTTCCACATTTTGTTACATTACAGCCTTATTCTAAAATGATTTTTTTTAATAAAAATCATCAGCAGTCTTCACACAATACCCCATAATGACAAAGTGAAAACAGGTTTTTACATTTTTGTAAATGTATTAAAAAAAACAACAGAAATATCTGATTTACATTAGTATTCAGACCCTTTGCTATGAGACTTCGAAATTGAGCTCAAGGACATTTGTTTTCATTGATCATCCTTGAGATGTTTCTACAACTTGATTGGAGTCCACCTGTGGTAAATTCAATTGTTTGGACATGATTTGGAAAGGCACACACCTGTTTATATAAGGTCCTACAGTTGACAGTGCATTTCAGAGCAAAAACCAAGCCATGAGGTCGAAGGAGTTGTCCGTAGAGCTCCGAGACGGAATTGTGTCGAGACACAGATCTGGAGAAGGGTACTAAAAAATGTCTGCAGCATTTTACGTCCCCAAGAACACAGTGGCCTCCATCATTCTTAAAAATAAGAAGTTTGGAACCATTAAGTGTTAGGTATGCGTAACTGGCTGTAAGGGAGTCACACGCAGGAGAGCAGAAGTTGGGTAGCCAAAGGAGCCTTTTATTTCGGCGAACAAAACACACAGGCACTAAGAACCCTAAACACAATATGGGTTGACATAACCCAGCGCAACCAGTCTAGCGTGCACATACACGAAACAACAAACAATTCCACACACAGACATGGGGGGGGGGGGACAGAGGGTTATATACACATCTAATACTGAGGGAAATGAAACCAGGTGTGTAGGAAAACAAGACAAATGGAAAAATGAAAGGTGGATCGGCGATGGATAGAAAGCCGGTGACATCGCCCACCGAATGAACAAGGAGAGGAACCGACTTCGGTGGAAGTCGTGACACTAAGACTCTTCCTAGAGCTGGCCGCTTGGCCAAACTGAGCAATCGGGGGAGATTGCTCAGAATGACCAACGGGTTCTTGGTCACCGAGTACAAAATGTATCTGACACAGAGACAAGACCAAGGCACTCAATATCTGGTCTCGAGACAGGACTCGTTCTCGAGTACTACAACACTGGTGGCAGCCATCTTGGGTCAAGTGAATCCATGGACACTAAGAGGGAAACAGCAGGGGTTGGATGGTGTTCAGTTGTAGGCAGCTTCCTTTTCCCTGTTATCATCTCCTTTAAAAAGGCTGGGGGCCAAACACTTGCTAATCAAATTCAATCAAATAGATTATGCTCACAAGACTATATTGCTTATAACATCAAAGTGGATCAATGTCATTGTGTCTTAAATTCATCATTAGACTTCAAATGTTAAAGAAGATCCTGGACGTTTCTCTGACAGGGTATCGGTGGGGAACATGGAGAAAGTGTACAGCAATGACAAAACACTTTGTTCTAACACTATCAACAAGTTTTGTACACTTTAAAGGTAGACTCAGCAAAATTACTGGAGATATTGAAATGGGCGAGATGCAACACTTCGCTCTCACACGGTCAGACACATTATCTGTGCATGTGCACTGGTTAGCTTCATGCTGTTAACAGCGTGGTAGCCAGGGCACCAAAACAGCTGAGAAGTTGAGCCTCACGCTTCAACGCTCTTAGTTGTGGAAATTGACCCACTATGCTGTTTACTTTCTGAATCTACGTCATATCGCTGCGTCTACCTTTAAACAATTCAGTATAACAGACCTGTATAATTTTCAAACCAAGTTCAAGTGATAAAGGAGCATAATCTGAGTCTTTCAGTTCTTCAGTTCTTCAGCTCTTGGTCTCCGTGTACATATCCTCTCACATGAGTGTGCCTAATTGCTAAGGTGTGGTCTTTCCACCCAGCTCTAATTAAACCTCTCGTTGTTACCACTGACCCATGAGTCTTTTTGTATTTGCACATGGGATAGCTGAGTTGGGTCTAATACAGCCAAACTAATCAAATGGGTTTCTATTGCTCATTAAAAGGCCTCATCTGCCATGCGTTGTGCAGTCTCTAACCTTTGAGAGTGGCCACGTGGGAGATGTAATCTCATTTGTATACTGTGCATGTCAGTGGAGGTGTTAAAGGGCAAGCAAACAGCACTCTGTGTAGACTGGAGTTTAAGGAGTGTCATTATCCATGACTGTTTCCCCTGACTCTCCCAAATGAGCCCCTTAGCAGCATTGGCTCAGACTCTGTAAGTGGTGCCAAGTGTAGATTAATTACAGCAACTGTAGCTTGATGTGTGTACTTCAGAAACGATAATCAAAGGGATGCATTATGTTCCACAACACCCCAAAGTCTGGCCATTGATTATATATCTTTTTTTCCGATTTTAAACACGATACACAAATAGCCATCTTACTGTAGCCTACTCATGATATTGCCATGGTCCCTCTCCCTTATCTCTCTCTTTTCTTGAATATTAAGTGGCTGGAGGGATCATCTGTGTGGTGCCAATAAAGTGGTGAATGTCAAGAAGTGATGGTGATGGCAGAAGGAGCTTTAGAGTGGTGATTATGTGTCGGAGCTGGGCAAAAGAACGCGGCCCATTTCAGGAGAATGATGGGAATCTCCTGATAGAAGCCGTGCACCCCACAGTCCACTCTGATGCCCTGGGGGTGGCAATGTTGGGTGATGGATTCTCTGCCCTGTGTAGCTGCCTTCTTATGAATAAGGCCCATGAATGTGACACATCTGAGAAACAGTGGCTCCCCATTCCGTCTGATTAACAGGATCCTGGGTATAAATCAATCGGAGCTGAGCGCAGGGCAGACACATAACTCAGCCATGCCTCTGTCTCAGTGGTGGACACTGCCAGGTTACTGTGGGTATCAGAGGAACCAGAAACATTTTGTGTGTGAGGTTAAAAGGGTGTAATCGTTTGTAATATTGACTCAGTGGCTACTGTATCAATCCCAACTGAAGGTTTTCAGAGAAGTTATACAGGACACTGTGAAAATATAGGACACTGTGATTTTGATCTCCTCTGCTCACTCCACAGTCCCACATCAAGGTCAGAGACTCCAACCCATGTTCGTTTTCCTCTGGTGATTTTACATCCAGGCTTCTCAATGCTGTGTCTGTGTACCGTATCACTCACCACAGAGCTTTATAGAAGAGGTTTTACACTGAGGTTTTACATTTTCATTTCAAAGGCCAGGGACTTGAGTCTCTCTCTAGCCGTCACGACTAATCTTTCACACAGCGCTTAATTGAGACGACACTGAATCAAAACAGTACAACCTCAACATAGAGACTCACGGCAGTGGACAAGCTGCCGTAGCACTCCCAGCCCCAGCAGCAAACATGCACTGAGGCAGAATGCTCCATGATTCACTACTACAGGTTGTCCAAATATTTGCTGTGAAAGCATATACAGATATAGGATCTTAATCTGACCAGTATTGTCACAGCAAAAAGATCTTGCAGCAACAGGAATTTAACATTAGTCCATAACGTTGCTTGATCTGTGGTTAAGCTATTATCTGGCCAAAATTAGACTACATTAAAGTGGAAACTGTTAACATAACCATGTGTTGGTGCGAGTGTTCTGTGAATTTAGCTCATCTATATTTCCTGCAGTGTAGGAAAATTTGCTTCAACAAAAAAGGGATCAAATTATGATCCCACACCTGTAAAGCGAGACATTTATAGGTGGAAATATATCATTTTTGGAAATGGGCAGGCATTTCAGCTACTGTTTTAAGCTGACCCGGTGATTCTGTAGGGTTCATTCAGCCGGGCCTTATGTCTTCAAATTGAGACAGAATTTTTCAAATTCATTAGAAGAGTTTGATAACTTATACGCTTGGTAGTGGGTTTCTAAATGCCTGTATAAGCTGGTGTCTGGGGATTGGTCCTTTGAAAGGGCCTCAAAGCAGGGACATCAGAGCCCAGTGGAGAACCACAGGAATCCTCAGCATACTGATATCCTGCATCTCAGTCCCTTCTGAGAACTGAAAGTCACAGGACGTAGACGGTTACTGATTCAGACGATGTCTACTCTGGAATCAAGAGCAATGACTGCTGGCTTTGTTGTACTATTAGAATGTACTCCCAACCTCCCTCCCAGAAAGAGAAGTGAACGGTAGATAGAGAAAACCCAGGTGGCCAGAGCAACAATAGTTGATAAAACCTACATGAGCTGACTTTGAATAGTAATACATGTCACAGAAACAAAAGATGCAGTACACCTGCTACCCTTACTTGTGTTCTTTTTCAGTGTGTCTTATTTGGAGACGGAAGGATGTGACAATGATTGGATCCGAAATTTGGAACATTTGTGGTGAAGGGAAATGATAAATAGTAAACGATCTGCATCTTTCACTTCTTGTTTTCTTCCATTAACATATCTCCCATACAATCTCCTTGTGCCCTTCTGCTTTTGTAGAATGCGACCTTTAGCAGCCTTTGAAATAAACAGGGTAAACAGATAAGAACGGGTTGAAAGTTTGTTTGCTTTGATATTTTCACTCAAGTCGGATGAGAATGTCAGTCATGACGTATTTGATCAAATGCAAATGGCGAAAAAGTGTAAGTTATTAAATAGAGATTTTGTATTTCATCATTTTTCAGTTTGTTTTTGTAAATCTGAAAGGAAAAGGAAATTGTAACAGAGAGAGAGAAAAAAACAAAGATGAAAGTTAAAGAGCCACAATCGAAAAACCAACTTCTCTGTATGAAAACGACCTATGTGCAATCGATATAAGTCAGAAACATTTATTCATTTATTTTATTCTAGAAAATGTACTACAAAGTGTAAAAAGGATCATTTTGGTCATGAAGCTCAAAACAGATATTTGTGAGATGTAAGGAATCTTACATCTCACAAATAATCACCAATTCGTAATCACTAATTCCCAAGTAATCACCAATTCGTAGTGCAGCTAAAGGCTACTCGATTGTAATGCCCAAAATGAGGGTGTGGAATGCACACTGACCGTGGTAAATTTGGTTTGACTTTGGATATCCCTATGGATCCCCATCAGGAAAATGCACAATGTACATGGGACAATATTTTTATGTTTCAATATCTCCAAATTTCAACGACTTAAAAACCTAAAATCAACAATAAATTGTATAAATTCATATACAATATATTGAAAGCATTTAATGACAAAACTAAAAGGTGTACAACATTAAAATATTGTCCCATTTAAATTGTGTATTTTATTGACAGTCCCTAACTAACCCCACAGATAGGATATCCAAAGTCAAACCAACTTTGCCACAATCGCATACTGGCGCTGAAGTTAACTCGTGAAAGAAGTTGGCTAGCTTGCTACTTCCATACACAATACCTGTTTAGACATTTTCAAGTTACCTAGCAGTGAGTGACTAACTGTGTACTGTTTTGACAGAGTGAATGTACAAACGCTTCGCACGTGCGAATACACACACAAGAGACATCGAAGCACGCCTCCGTGACCCAAATCTCATTCTCAGTCGCATTTCCTAATGAGGAGGATTGAAACCATGGCAAAATGAGTAATTTCAGCCCCCTTTAAAAACTATTTTCAGGATTGTTTCCTGTTATATTGATGCAACCTACAGAAAACAAATGTTTTTTTTACTTAATTTTCTGTCATTTTCGATCTTGTCTCATCACTGCAACTCCCCAACGGACTCGGGAGAGGCAAAGGTTGAGTCATGCGTCCTCTGAAACATGACCCGCTAAACAGTACTTCTTAACCCCCACCCGCTTAACCCGGAAGCCACCTGCACCAATGTGTCAAAGGAAACTCTGTTCAACTGACGACCGAAGTCAGCCTGCAGGCACCCGGCCACCACAAGGAGTCTCTAGAGCGTGATGAGCCAAGTAAAGCCCCCCCGGCCAAACCCTCCCCTAACCCGGACGACGCTGGGCCAAACGCTCCCCTAACCCGGACGACGCTGGGCCAAACCCTGCCCTAACCCGGACGAAGCTGGGCCAAACCCTCCCCTAACCCGGACGACGCTGGGCCAAACCCTCCCCTAACCCGGACGACGCTGGGCCAATTGTGCACTGCCCTATGGGACTCCCGGTCACGGACGGTTGTGACACAGTCTGGGATCTAACCCGGGTCTATAGTGACGCCTCAAGCACTGCGGTGAAGTGCCTTAGACTGCTGCAGCACTCAGGAGACCAACAGTGTATTTGTTAGATCCGCATGATGCAGTCTTCCATGCTGACTAGACTGGCCACGTCACAAAATAAACATACTGTACATGTTATTCAATCAATTCATCCTAACTGCTCGGGAGTGTCTGCATAGCCAGGTCAGATGCTTGATGCGCTGCAAGTCCCGCCTCTCCCACCTTCTCATTGGTTTTCACAAACATATTAACCCATGTGGGTGATTGAAAGATGAAAAGGAGCTATTAATCAAAGAAAACCAACTAGGTTTTCCCTTTTATCTGTGGATTAATTGTTGGAGTAGAGAACACATGATTTTGTGTGACTTCAAATTCTACAAAGATCCAGCAAAAAAATAACCATATATATTTCAGGTAAAATAACAACCCAATGTTTTTATCCAAGGGCAAATTAGCTAGCAACAGCAGGAACCTCCCGCACCTCAGACGACTGGAGTGGACCAGCTACCACCGGCCTGAGGAGAGACACATGGAACGAGAGGTTAATATGGTAATCGGAGGGAAGCTGTAACCTTAACATACCTCGTTCACTCTCCTCAGGACTTTGAATGGCCCCAAAAACCGCAGGCCCAGTATATCAGCAGGCCCCGCAGGCCCAGTATATCAGCTTCCGACAGGCCAGGCGGAGGGGCAGGTTTCGGGTCGAGAGCCAACACCGGGGCCTCACTGTGGTGACGGTCCGCGCTGGTCTTTTGGCACAGCGTGCCCTGCTGGAGGTGCCCATGGGCGGCTTCCCAGGTCTCCTCCGCGCGCCGGAACCAATCGTCCACCGCAGGAGCCTCAGTCTGACTCTGATGCCACGGTGCCAGAACCGGCTGGTACCCCAATACACACTGAAAGGGGGAGAGGTTAGTGGAGGAGTGGAGGAGCGAGTTCTGCGCCATTTCTGCCCAGGGCATGAACGCCGCCCACTCCCCCGGCCAGTCCTGGCAATAGGATCGCAGAAACCTGCCACATCCTGGTTCACTCTCTCCACCTGCCCCTTACTCTCAGGGTGAAAACCCGAGGTGAGGCTGATCGAGACCCCCAAACGTTCCATGAACACCATCCAGACTCTCGAAGTGAACTGGGGACCCCGATCAGACACTATAACCTCAGGCGCCCCGTAGTGCCGAAAGACGTGTGTAAACAGGGCCTCTGCAGTTTGTAGGGCCGTAGGGAAACCGGGCAGGGGGGGAGACGACAGGACTTACAGAAACGATCCACAACGACCAGGATCGTGGTGTTTCCCTGTGAGGGAGGAAGATCCGTTAGAAAATCCACCGACAGGTGTGACCAAGGCCATTGTGGAACGGGTAAGGGGTGTTACTTACCTCTGGACAGGTGTCTAGGAGCCTTACACTGAGCGCACACCGAGCAGAAGGAAACATAAACCCCACGTCCCGAGCCAAGGTGGGCCACCAGTACTTACCAGTCCGACAGCTCACCATCCGACCGATCCCCGGATGAACAGAGGAGGGTGATGTGTGGGCCCAATAGATCGGCCGGTCACGGACAGCAGACGGAACGTACAGATGCCCGACGGGACACTGGAGGGGAGTGGGCTCGGTACGCAAAGCCTGCTCAATGTCTGCGTCCAGCTCCCACACGACTGCCGCTACCAGGCAGGAGGCCTGGAGAATGGGAGTCTGATCCATGGGCCGCTCCTCTGTATCATACAGCCAGGACAGTGCGGCTGCCTTCACATTCTGGGAACCTGGTCTGTAGGACAGGGTAAACACAAAACAGGTGAAAAACATGGCCCACCTTGCCTGGCGAGGGTTCAGTCTCCTCGCTGCCCGGATGTACTCCAGGTTGCGGTGGGTAGTCCGGATGAGGAAAGGGTGTTTAGCCCCCTCAAGCCAATGTCTCCGCTCCTTCAAAGCCTTAACCACAGCCAACAGCTCCCGGTCCCCCACATCTTAGTTCCGCTCCGCCGGGCTGAGCTTCCTCGAGAAGAAAGCACAGGGGCGGAGCTTCGGTGGCGTGCCCGAGCGCTGAGACAGCCAGCACGGGAGCCAAGGTAACAGAGCCCTCAGGTGGCCAAAAGTCCTGTCCGCCTCAGTCGACCATTGCAAACGTACCAGTCCCCCCTTCAGCAGTGAGGTAATGGGAGCAGCAACCTGGCCAAAACCTAGATATATCTCCGGTAGTAATTGGCAAACCCTAGAATCCGCTGCACCTCCTTTACCGTGGTGGGAGTCGGCCAATTACGCACGGCTGCAATGCGGTCACTCTCTATCTCCACCCCTGATGTGGAACTGCGATACCCTAGGAAGGAGACGGCCTGCTGAAATAACAGGCATTTCTCAGCCTTGACGTACAGGACATGCTCCAACAGTCGTCCAAGTACCTTGCGCACCAAGGACACATGCTCGGCGCATGTAGCGGAGTATATCAGAATGTCGTCGATATACACCACTACACCCTGTCTGTACAGGTCCCTGAAAATCTTGTCTACGAAGGATTGGAAGACTGATAGAGCATTCATCAACCCGTACTCAACCCGTATCAACCCGTACTGCATGACGAGGTACTCATAATGCCCTGAGGTGGTACTAAAAGCCGTCTTCCACTCGTCTCCTTCCTGGATACGCACCAGATTGTACGCACTCCTGAGATCCAGTTTAGTGAAGAAAGGCGCCCCGTGCATTGATTAAATCGCCGTGGCGATAAGAGATAAGAGAGCGGGTAACTGTACCTCACCGTGATCTGATTTAGACATCTATAGTCAATGCACGGGCCCAGACCTCCATCCTTCTTCTTCACAAAAAAGAAACTCAAGGAGGTGGGTGAAGTGGAGGAGCGAATGTACTCCTGACGCAGGGATTCAGAGACATATGCCTCCATAGCCACCATCTCCGCTTGCGACAGGGGATACACATGACTCCTGGGAAGTGCAGCGTCTACCAGGAGATTTATCGCACAATCCCCCTGTCAAATGAGTCGCCTTCTTTTTACAGAAGTGTCGTGACGTTGTCTTATCGAATGATTAAAGTTTTTAATTGCGTGATTAATTGAATCAAGCAATTATTAACTCATTAACCTGGGGCACCATGGGAAAACTAGTTTTTATTGCGTTTCTATTTCCCAAATTAACTCAAAGAATATCAGAATATCGATTTTACAACAGCCGCTAATTAACCAGTTACCTCTACCAACCTCGTTCTGAACGTCGTATAGCCCGTGAATCTGCACGGACCCGGGTCTCACCAATGAGTTCGTACCACACCAATCTTAGTTGAATATTTATTTACTAAAAAGCTAAAACGATGATAAAAGACACACATAGACAAAACACATAATAGGCTATTGATTAAAACTTAGTATAACGGGCCAACACACTATGGCGTTTGTTACCTAAAATGGGGATTTCAAAGAGTGAGAGAAAAAAGAAAGTACACAAGAGAAATATACACTTCAGTAGGGTGAAAGGTCACCATGACGGTCCGGGGACCCCGCTAAGGGCAGCGCTGGCACGTTCGTTGCAAACAGAACATCCAGGACACCGCTACTTGCCTCATTCACCCATCACTCTGTTGGAGCACTCTGAGGGAAGGTTGTGGATAGGATGTCAGGGGGTGAATTATATAGGTTTGGAGACATCTGAGATTTAAGGTTCATACTGTGCTACATATGTGCTCTTACAGCCTACTCAGAACTCTATTCACTCCTTTTCTCATCTGGTCTCTTCTCCGTCTGAGATGACCCACATGTCTGAGAAGACCCAACAGAGCACAACTTCGAAAGACAGACAGACAGACTAAATGTTAAATATTCTGTGTTTTTATTCAGGGTTGTTTCTCTATAAGTACAGAGCAATTAGCTACTTAGATAATCACCTCATCATGCACACGTGGTAATTGGAAAAATACACTAAGCAGCTTAAGTCGTTCAAGCAGATAGGCGGTCACTATGTAAACTCTCCAGGTACGGATAAGAAAATTTGTCCCAGATTAAAATCTGTTTTTTGTGGATGGGTGTATTTATCTGGATCTGTTAGCATAACCTGATATTATCCCCAACTGACAACATAAATGTAAACATGATTAAATAGATAATCATTTGAAAGGAAGAGAGGAAAGTGACTCAATATGTGTTACCGGCGAGGAAAGGGCTGAGAAGAACTCTGTGGCCATGCTAAACAGAGAGACCATGCTAAACAGAAAGACAATGCTAAACAGAGAGACCATGCGAAACAGAGAGACCATGCTAAACAGAGAGACCATGCTAAACAGAGAGACCATGCTAAACAGAGAGACCATGCTAAACAGAGAGACCATGCTAAACAGAAAGACCATGCTAAACAGAGAGACCATGCTAAACAGAAAGACCATGCTAAACAGAGAGACAGATGAGACCATGCTAAACAGAGAGACAGATGAGACCATGCTAAACAGAGAGACCATGCTAAACAGAGAGACAGATGAGACCATGCTAAACAGAGAGACAGATGAGACCCTGCTAAACAGAGAGACAGATGAGACCATGCTAAACAGAGAGACAGAGATGAAACCCTGCTAAACAGAGACAGAGATGAGACCCTGCTAAACAGAGAGACAGATATGAGACCCTGCTAAACAGAGAGACAGATGAGACCCTGCTAAACAGAGAGACAGATGAGACCCAGAGAGACAGATGAGACCATGCCAAAAAGAGA